>NC_083653.1:5939016-6116516 GCF_963576545.1 Limanda limanda | reverse complement strand
GAAGTGGAGCATTTAGCACTTCCTCCCCCCCCCCCCCAACTTAAATGTATGGACAAACTCTCCCTCTCTCTCTCTCTGTCTCTCTCTCTCTCTCACACAGCCATGATTCAGTCACTGAATAGCTTTCTGTCCCCATGAAGAAGACACGTCCCCATAATGTGGCTTAAGGTCCCCAGAACATCCACAGACACACACACACAAATACACACACACACACACACACACACACACACACACACACACACACACACACACACACACAATAACAAGTACCAGATTACATCTGTTTCCACGGTTACTAATGAGCGCACAAGAAGGCTGGATTAGGACGTATATATCTGACGCGATCCACTGGGGGGCATTTAGTTCCAGGAGAATGCGAGTGTGAAGATGTAAAGCTGTGCAGAGATTTCCAGGAAACCGCCAGCGTTGTAAAGATTATAATAATAATAGCTTGAGTTTAAATAGCTCCTTTCAAGAGATGCAAGGACCCGTAATGTCGATTTCTTACTCTGGACTTGGTTAGGGCTGTGTCTTACTGAAGATAACAATAATAACACACTTTATTTAGATAAAGTGCTTTAAAAATGAAGAAAGAAACTTCTAGGTAGTTTGTTACACCTTCAAAATAATACCTTAATATATTCGGAAAACAATTATAAATCACATTGGAGATAAAATAATAAACTGCACTTCCTTGTTTTATGTGCCGTCCTTCATTCAGACACGTTAATCAGCAATGAACAAAAAACAAACATTTTACCATTATGATGTTTTTTCTGCAGAAGCTCCCACTGTCCATCCTTTGTTAACCAAGACCAGTCAGACCAATAGTGACGATGCCTGTGAGGCCTTTTTCAAGATGGATTTTTTTGTCGAGACACTTAGGTTGTGTGTTTTCTTAACTTACGAGCTCTGTGACTAAATCAACTCCCTCATTCATAACTTTGCCGGTCGGTCACTGGAGTAGCTGTGGAAGAGTTGGTGAGTCAAGCTATTTTGGGGGAAAAAGCACCAAATGCTCTAGAAGGCTTTCAGAGAACACTGCGTTCTTTCTCATCTATGGATCTTGTACATGTGAGGACACTGTGTTCTCTGGAGTCGAGTTTCAAGACGGAGCCCCGAGATGCACGGAGCTCGAGTCACATTTGTTGTCATCGCTCTGGTGCTAAAGACAAATAATGAGCCTGAATTCTTCTGACTTGACCTGAGGAGGGAGCACATTCTAGTATTGACAGTTTAAAAACTAATCTTTACAAATCCAAGTCTTGTTTTCGTTCACCTTATGTCTGGAATGCAAGGCTAATGCAATGCAGCACAACAAGTATTGAATGGTAATTTTCCAGTGCTTTGCTGTGTAAACTCCGTCAAATCCATTGTTTTTCTGCCCATAAGTTGGATGGAACGAGAGGCTGAAGCTCTAATACGGCGCTAACCTCCTGTCTTTTCTCATAAGTGTGCTGTGGATGGGGCAGATTGGGAATCTCATATGCTGGGAGCTCAACCAGCAGTGAAACCGCAGCCTGGGAAGATCGTGGCGCTTTGATGGAGACAGAATTCCAGGAGCTTTCCCGTAATCGTGGGATAAGGCCGTGTCATCCCTGTCACTCACCTGGATTTATCAGCAGGAAATCTGGATATGAGATGGCATTCCTGCCCCCTCCGGGAACCCGGGGCCGGTGGAGCTGCAGGACAAAGAGCGCCACAGTCACCGAGGAGATGGGATGTGAGGCGCTGGGGCCGCTATCTCACGCTGTGTCGGGGGGGTTGTATCCTCTTTTAAAATATACGTTTATCTTGTTTTCAAACAAACTAAAGATGGAGATTTGATTGGGTAAAACTCACATAGATCCTAGTGATTAAAAATCTGTTTGTAAAAGTCAAAAAAGCAGAGCCTCCTCCGCCCTGTGCACCCCTCAGGGCGAACTAGTGAACTATGTACAACCCCCTACTATTAATGTTGACATGTTCACTGACCTAGTCTATCAACACACACACACACACACACACACTCACACAGACAGACACACACACACACACATAATTGCTCTACTCCCCCCCTGCGCTAACCGGCCCTGATATCATCTGTGTCGTCTGATTCCGACTGAACCGACCTCGGACCCCAGTCTGTGCCGGGGGTGCCCTCTGGTTCTGTGTGTACCCATCGGAGCACAAGACCCCCCGTGGGCTCGGTGACCCCGACATGAGCTCCTCTCTGAGACCCCCCCCCAGGCCTGGAAAACACTCCTCTCATTTACGGGATGCACAACCAACGAGGCCACAAATCATGTAAAGATGAAGTCGCCAGGGTGTGTGGATGAAATGTTATTCACCGACAAAGAGACGCATTCAGAGGGATGGATGTTTATGAATGAGGCTCTGATGATGGGTGTATTTGAAATGTCCTGTGGGAATTAAAAAATTGTAAAAGAATGCACTATTCATTTGGTATGTAAGAGATTTTAAAGATTTTAAAGCTGCAACTAACAAACAATTTCTGCGTTTATTTTCATTTATTCATAATTTGTAGTTTTAAATATACAAATATTGAAACGTACCAATGGTTTTTTTACAATTGATTTTTCAGTTAAATAAAACAATCACTCATTTAACAAATGTTTCTACACATTTCTATATTTTTCCAAATAATATATTTTTCTAAATAATAATATGTGATGAATAGAATAGTGGATGTGCTGCTTTTCTGTTTTTTCAATATTTAACAGATTAAAATGATTCTTCAGTTATCTGGCAAATGAGTGAAGGACCAATAAATATCGACAACATCTTGTGTATGGATCTTTTAAAACCAAAATCTGGTCACTTGGCTGTATATCTGTTTGGATTCAGGATTTGGCGTCTCATTGATTTCTTTTATCCGTGTCATATCTTCATAAACATGCACACGTGCACTGTACTGCAACATACACACCTGTGCTGTTTCACATATATGTTGAGGCATAAAAATGTGGCTGCGAACACACACACACAAACACACATCCAGCTCTCCACACCACTTCATTATGGAAACAATTATTGGGGTAATCAATTGGCCAAATTATAGACCAATAACTGAGGCCTTATTGTCTGAGGGGGAACACAGCCGCCTTCTTCTCGGCTGTCCGGCGACAAACGCATCATTTTGGGCTTGACCCCTTGCCCCCCCGTGAACCCCTCCGCTCTGTTCCCCAGCCCTAATACCTTCCTGTCTCCATTATCTGGCTGTGGAGGTCATGCTGTCTAAAGGTCAGGGTTTAGGGATCATGCTGTCACTCAAACGGGCGCCTGAAATAGGTGCTGTGTCTTTTTAACCACGGAAGAGCTGCAAGCGACGTTGCAACAGTGCTTAGTTATGTCTCCCTGTCATTAGCCGTCTTTGTGCTGAGCTTAGCCCGCACACCCACTCGTTAAAGAATGCGTTACTGTACGTTGAACGAAAGAACTGCGTGGATGTTGCTTTGGCCCAAATACCGAGTGTGTGCTCACAACACCGAAAGCAAACTAACTGGAAGGAAACAGTTCTTTAAAGCAGCCCACAGGAATCCAGTGATAATGGCTGGGAGGGGAGGTGGCCAGGTTGTTAAAGCCCTGGTAAAACCATCGGGTTTGGCTGCAGCCGGGCTCTGGCTCCGCACACCGGCCTCTCTGACGGATGTTTGCTGGCACAGACGCAGGCATCATCAGCCACGCTGCTAACGCTGCAATGTAAATCAAAGCTCTGTTAGCGCTGCGGCATAAATCAATCACGGCTCCTGCTTGCACAGTCTGCAGGAGCTGAATGGGCCTGCATCGAGGGGCTGCATTCCCAAACGCAGAGTGTCTCACCTGCGCCGCGTCGGCAACGTGACTGTTGTGGCTCGGCAGGACTCTCCCTTCTTCTTCTACTCTGTTAACACGCACACTTGCACCCACACACTGAGATATGTCTCTCTCCAAGGAGCTGCAACGTGAGAACACTTCTTAAGGCTCCTGTGAATGGGACACGCTGATGTACATCATTAACTGACATGCAGGTGACAAATGGCTGCACTGTGTGGTAAGTGTGTGCAGGTATCTACGGTTACCTGGGAGCCATAAGAGGACAAAGTTGGCCTCACATGTCTGGCTATGCATGCTTGAGATTCCCACGCATCTGCGTCTGTGAGGTCTTATCTGCAGCGAGACGCCGAGCCCTGCAGAGCAAAGGCCACTGTTTAGAAAGGGATGATGCAAAATAAGCAAAGTCAGTGTCTTGGCAAGCGGCAGGGTTTTGGTTTTCTTGTGTCTTTTACGATTTGTAACGAGGCAAATGCACAAATATGTGATTGCGTGTTCCAGCAACAATCCTGGCACCGGGGTCGTATGTGTTCTCAGTTCTCTGCTGGTTTGTGTTTGCACGGCTGAAGACAGGTTTTGTCAGAATATTCATCAGAACAGTTTGTTCCTGAGTGAAACTAGGTATTTGTTGCATTTAAACAAATGCACACTATCTTTGAAATCTACGAATGAACGTTTTCCTGGAGAGACCTGGGGGAGAGAAAAAAAAGCCTGTTTGACATTTCTGTCAAAAGGAGGAAAAATGGTAATAAATCACACCTGGATGAGGTGGCCTTCCTCTTCTGGAGGATGTGGAGGTTTTTAGCGCTGCCCGTATCTGCCACAATAAAGATTCCTGCCTCCTGACCCGGAAAGCCAGGCCTGTAATAAGAACCATCAAATCATGTGATTGATCATCCAACTCCTCTGCGAGCAGAGAATGCAACAGGCTGGATGGGCCGCTGCTTGCCAACGCTGAGGATGGTATGTGGGTGTGTGTGAGAAAAAAAAGATGAGACGTAGAGAGTGAAAGAGGGAGAGACGGACTTGTTTGATAGGGAGAACACTTTTTACTTTCTTGAAAGTGAGAGATGACGGATGGAAAGATGCTCGAGAGAGAAAACAGAGGAAGAACGAGACTAGAGAAGCAGACATCAAGAGGAAGAGAAGGTCGGACGAGTCAAAACGAGAGGGATGGGCGACAGTGACCCTGATGACCTGCGGCCAGGTGTAAATCACCCAGTCTGGGCCTGGCTCTCTGCAGGAGGACCGGACTTGTTCCTCTGACCCGACGATTACAGAAGCGTTTTCTCCACAGGCAGTTCAAATCTGACTGAAGTGATATTCACACGCTGTGAGGAGGAAGAGGAGGAGGAGGAGGAGGGAGTGCAGGAGTTGAGCAATTGTTCATATTACATCTTGCATACCTGATTTAATGCTTTAGTCTCTGCAGCTCACTTTTGTCAGAGGCAAATTAACCCGTGAGAGCTTACTGATGAGTCGGCTTGCGTTTGGTGGAAATGCTCACTTTCGGGTGTTTGAGCGTGAGTCACTTTTTTTTCAGTGAAAACGTGTGGGTTCCTGAAACAGCCAAGGAGCTGTGATATGCCGCTGTCATAATCCCCTCTAATCCGATTAGTTTCATGTATAAACTCTGTCCTGCGGGCGATGAGGGACGAGGAGACACACACCGACTCTCTCCAGGACCCCGTCACACCTGGAGCTTCCAGCTTCCAGGCGTCACACTCCACTGAGCGGAGGTCTGATCCCCGATAAGGAGCCTGGGTCTCCGGGATCAGAGAGAGAGAGAGAGAGAGAGAGAGAGAGACAGAGAGAAACTGAGGGAAAGCGACTGTGGTTAAATTGGTATGTGAGTTTCCTCGGTGGTAGCTGGGGGGGGGCGGAGGGAGGGTGTGCACTCGGATGGGGCGGGTGACAGAATGATGATGGGGGCAGATCAGAGCCCAAAGCTGTTTTTTTAAGGTGGGACGGGTTGATTGATTAACGGTGGTTTGAAGCCCCTGGGGGGACACCTGGATCGAACTTCCTGTACTTTTCCCATCATGCGTTGCCTCAAACTGTAGAAAACTTCAAGTCCTGTTCCTCGAGGGCAAAACACCCTCCTGCCCCCCCCCGAAAAAAAGGCAAGAAATTTCACGCCGACATACAGCAAATATGATTGTTATGTATCCGCTTAGTATTGTCAACGAACCGGTTCCAGGGCAGTAGAACGAGTCGAGGACGCTGCACAATGATTTAAAACATCCCTCGTTTTAAACGGCTGCACGAAGAAACCGTGTTCTCATCCACACCCTCACGCTGCTGCTTCACCCCGAGGACGCACGAGGGCTTAAAAGGTGCACTTTTAAAATGTTTTAAGCACAAGTCAAAAAAACCTAAAGGAACAAAAGAGTGTTTGTGAGCAACCGGCCGAGCAGCAGGGGTAAGAGGCGGCGAGGGGAACGAGTGGGTTGAGCAGAAGTTGTTGTGCAAGTTGAGGAAGGAATGCAAAGTGTTTGAAAAGATATTAGATAAAGCTGGCAGGACATTCCCCGTGTTTGGCTGTGAAAGTGTTGCTGCGGACGCCAAGCCTGGTTCCTCCGGCGAGGCCGCGTACTACAGCTGAACAGAATGCACTGACACACACACACACACACACACACACACACACACACACACACACACACATTGCCCAAGGGGCTGTTAACAGGCTGTGGAGCGAGATAGGCACCAGGGAATTTAGTCACTGTGTGAAATTGGTTTCATTAGTCTCTGAATGGCAGATTATATAACTACAGTCGCATGAGGCTGGTGTGTTGTGTTGCATCTAATCAGCATTTTTGAATGTTTTGTAGAAATTGAATGTTTTCTTTTCCTTCAAATTTGATTTGACAAGAGTGCAAAATGAGCTCCCGAGTTCTCATACAGGTGAAATGATGAAAACCTCCTGTATCCAAATGCACGTAGGGAGCAGAGATCCTTTGCATCTTTTCTCTGCTCCTGCAGGTGTAAGCACGAATGCTGACATCTCCTCTGGTCCCAGGTCGGATGTGCAGCTGTGTCCTTCTGCTGAAGTGATAAAGCAAAAATCACAGATTATCTACAGTGATAACTGAGAAGCTATTTAAGTGAGAGCAGTGATGGATGCTGCTCAGGTGAAGACAGGGACCAGGCAAAGCTCCAACCAGAGAGTGAGACTATATTTAACTCTGCAGGATTTGACCGTCGCAGTTTGTAAACACAGCGTCTAGTACCTGGCTCCTCCCCCTCCCCCTCCTGGTCAATGAGCCACGGAGGGTGAGAGCGCATGAGGAGAAGGCGTGACAGGAGAAAAAAGCAGTAAATCAGAGAGAAAATGTTAAATTGTCAAATTGACTCACATTCTACTCCGACAGAAGACAAACTGCAGACCTGGCGCTTGCTCCTCCCTGGGCCACGAACTGCAGAAGTGTGAAGCCGAAACACATTGCACCGATTCTTCCACCTGCACGTCATTATTTGTAGTAAAACCCTGAGTTTGCATTTTTCAAGTCAGCAGCGTGGGAACATTCTGCTTTAACACACGAGAGAAAAGTGCAGGTGTGAACTGAACCTGAGAATAGATACGATCCTGATATAGAGTCTGTGCTACTGTAACGTCTCATTTAATGACTGGCTTTTTAAAACCATGTGCAGTCTTTACACATCGAACTGTCCTTTGGCTTTATTTTCTAAAACAGTATTGTTGTTTACACGCGTCTGCTGGCGTCAATGCTTCTGTCACAGCTGCTGCTCTCACTTCTACTGCCACTGCTGCTCATCTCATCTCATCTCATCTCAGCTTTTATCGATGCTGCTGATTCAAAAAAAACGAAAGCAGAATTTCGTGCTGCAAGGTGCTTGAGGACACAGGGTTATAAACGAAGAGATGAAGGGAAAGAAGAAGAGCAAAGGTAACTCAATATGTGTTTGTGCCTTTTCCTGACCTCTAACAGATGAAGTCGATGGTGATGCGTGGTGAACTGGTCACTGAGCAGCGACGCACGGAGCCTCTGGACCACAGAATGTCACGACACAGCGCTTTTCATTTTTCCATGCGTCGCAGAGAGAAAGCACAGAGGCTGACGAGGGCAAACACAAACACACACACACACACACTCACACACACACACAGAGTGGCACTTAGGCCGTGGAAAACTGCTGACATGTCTGCTTCGACCAGGCGGCGCTCAGTCTGTGTCGCTGCCGAGTGGTTCGGCTGCAGCGCCGCCGCTGTCATGGCGCTCCTCCGCCACCGGTGACAGGAGGACGGAGCCGGAAACAAGCGGCGGTTTGTAGATTGAAACACGACCAGGAAAATACAACAAATCACACAACTGGCCCATGAAAAGACCCTGTTGTGTATGGATGAAAAGCAAATACATGCAAATGCCAGTTCACGCACAGTATGCGCACTATTTTTTTTATTGTTTGACCTCTGGATATTCTTCAGTGTCACTTTTTTCACTGCCTTGCATATTTTAAAATATGATATCGCCGTGGCAGCAATTTTATATATTCGCTGACACACCTTCTGCTTTCCTAGACTGAGAGTCAGACATCAGCCTCTCTGCCGCTGAGTTGTTTGGGTTGAAGAGGGGAAAGTGGGTCAGGCTGAAACACCCTGGGGAAGAGAGGGAGGGCATGGATGGACCGATACAGGCTTGGGTGTGTGTGTGTGTGTGTGTGTGTGTGTGTGTGTGTGTGTGTGTGTGTGTGTGTGTGTGTGTGTGTGTGTGTGTGTGTGTGTAAGTGGGTGCTGTTGAAGAGATGGGGTTAGAGTAAAGGAGGAAAGACTCGGGAGGATGATCTCTGTCTACGCATTTCATTTTGATGGCTTTTAATTGAGTTGTATCCTCTTTTCCGTGCAGTTAGCTGTTTTATCTTTCCACTGTTTCTATCCGTCTGTCGTCGCGGATCAAGTTTGTTTATCGCCATTTGCGTGAATACAACTGTAACGCATGACCTCGTCTGTAAACGTGATTTGAGTCACGTCAGGAAGATTTTCATCGGCGACAGCTCCCGTGATCCCATCAGACGTCATCAAACTTTGTGTTTCGTTGTTGTTTTGATTTAGAGACCAGCTGACCAAAGGTACAAAACCCAAAGCAGCAAATCGTCACATTGGAAAAGCAGATTTCTTTCCTTCAAATCTCTTATAGATCAGATCTGAACATCAAAATAGTAATGATGGTGGCTGCTTTACGAAATATACACAGTTGTACACAAAACCAAAGCGCTAAAGTGTAATGCGTCTAAACGTTAAACACAAATTTATGCATTTTATTGATCATATCTTTTTCGTAGCGCTCTCTTATTGTGACATCAAACCAGAACTATAGCATAGAGCTTCCCGTCAGCACTTTGAGCTGCGTGGCTTAGTTTGTTGTTTTTCTGCTGTGACGTGATGTCATGACCTGGTCGTGTGATTGGACGACGCAGGCGTGACTGCCGAATCATAAACAATTTAAAAGTGATGCCAGACCGTTGTATCCATCCTCTCCTACTGACACACTTTGGGTTCCGGGACAAACAAATGCAGAAGTTCATCTCCCGGCCACTGCTCTGTAAATCTAGTTCCTTTTGTGTCTCGGCTCATGCTTCACTTGCCCCCTGAGCAGAAGCGACAAAAAAGTGGTTCAGCAAAGAAAACCCCAAAGGGAAGTGAGGGTGAGAGGTGCAGACAGATAGAGGGATGAAATAGTAATGAGAGGAGAGGATGGGCAGCATCGCCCTCTCTGCTCTCCTCCTCACCCCCTGCTGTGATAATGTCCTGCCCTGTCTCGTGTCATCCCCCCCCGCCCCACCCCACCCGTCCCATCCTCCTGTACCAGCCTTCTCTTTTTCATTCCTCCTGTTTCTTTTCCTCGACAGCAGGGGCGAGGCCACCAGGAGGGGGTGAGACACGTCGGGAGGAGATATGTGAGAGAACACTTTCTCCCGGTGGCTGGTGTATGAAGCCGTCAGCGTCCCTCAGTGTCCCTCAGTGTTCCCCCCCGGCCGTCTGTCTCCTTATCAAAGTGTTTATTCAGCCCGGCTTTGTTTCCTCTCTCCTCGTTTACACAGAGAGAAACTCGGGCGGCAGAGAGAGAGTGTGATTCACGGCATTCACACGAGGACAGTGGGAGCGACCCTGGAATGAAAAGACATCTCGGGTCGGGGGGGGGCGGGTGGCGAGGAGGGGACAAGGAGGAGGAAGGGGGGGGCTTCATACATGCCAGTCAGTGGGAGGGTCCGGAGGCGTCCATGCCAGTTAGAGGAGGAGGTGGTGGTGGTGGCGAGGTGGTGCCGGGATGGAACCCGAGGCTGATTGAGATGTACCCCCCACACAGGCAGACCCCCAATCCGGAGGGTGCCCCCCCCACTCCTCTGGCCTCCGGGGCGCGCCAGTCCGAGTCAAGGGCCCGCTGGGACGCAGCGTGTGGGGGGGGGATGAACTTGACGTGCCGCTGGACAGAGTGTAAAGGATCCCGCGGGTGGGGGGAGGACGGTGCCAAGGTTGCCCAGGTTACGGGCAGAAGGAAGAGGCATGGTACTCTCTCACTGTCTTGGAGGAGGGTGTGTGTGTGTGTATGTGTGTGTGTGTGTGTGTGTGTGTGTGTGTGTACTTGACAATTTAGCGCAAAGACGTTACAGAGGGAGGACATTTTGGGAAAATTATGACATTTTGACTGGTCCTCACACAGAATTAGGTTTAGGTTAGGGTTAGGCATTTGGATTTGATGGTCAAGGTGAGGATAGGAGGTTAGGGAATACAGTTTGCCAACGAGTGTCCTCACTAAGATAGAAGTAAAAACGTGTGTGTGTGTGTGTGTGTGCATGTGTGTGTGTGTCGTTCTTATACGCATGCTGGTTGTGTGTCGCTTCACCGCTGTGAGGCTGCTCCAATTCCTGCCGCTGTGGTGTCTTCACTGCTGCCCTTTGATGATCAACACACACATTTACAGAAAGTTTCATGCACACACACACACACACACACACACACACACACACGAGCAGAGAGAGTGAAGTCTCCCACATTGCTTTGATGCTATAATACACTCGGATGATTCTATACGCCGAAGCTGCTCAGTAATGTCGGCAATTGGTCCTGTTCAGTTGCTCTTATGATGCCTAATCACAATAGTTGGAGGAATTGGGGCCGAGCCGACAGAGTGATTGTACGCGCCGTGTGTGAGTGATTACGTGGGTCTGGTTTGTGTTAGGACTCTGTCGAGGGATATAAGGCGGCGACTGTACCGTGAGCTACTGAGGTGTTCTGGTATCCATTTGGATGAATCAGCGCTGATGACTGAACTGTACGCGGCTCACCCAGATAACTACTACTCTCCCCTGATCAAAGAAACCACCAGCAGAGCCCCGTGTGTCAGGCGCTCTCACTCTATTATCTCTCCTTTCTCTTTTCCCTTCTTTGGCTCTTCTTCCTTTTCACTTCACGGCCTATTCCTTTCCCTCGCTCCTTGTTCAATCGCCATCTGCCACTCGCAAATCGCCGTCGTTCGGATTCCGGCGAGTTCCAGTGTCCCTTTGAATTAAACACAGGAAATCTATGTTTTCATTTCACCAGATGAACATGGCCAAGAGCTCTAAATTTGTTTTTACTGTTTAGTTTGGTGACTTATCTAATATTAGAAAGGTAAAATAAGCATGGACTTAATCAAACCTTGGTTAATACTGGGGCAATGTTGTTCCCGGGAATTCCATTTGAACTTCAAATTTATTGCAGGAACATCACGCAGCCTTTATAGTCAAACAGCTACTGGAGCCATTACTATTGATCCAACCTGGGCCACTCTGTGAAGCAACCGCATTTTAATCCTAAGGGACAAAGTTACATTTCCTTTCTTGTGGGAGAGATGGAGAGATGATGAGAGGAGAAATGATCCGTGATTCATTCATCAGGAGCTGGAGAAGAGAAAGAGGAAGCGCTCTCTTTTTTTTCCAGGGCCTCGTCTTTAAAAAAGGCCGCAAAAATGATTCAAGTGGAACTTTAAAAAAAAGAGGAGTTCCAGGTAGAAATGTTATATCTTGAGTGACACGTGGAGGGAGGAGGGCGATCAAAGCCGCTCTGGGGGGGAGAGAGAGGAGGCCACACAATCACCCTAAAACAGATAATTGGCCAGTGCGGGCTTTATAATGGAGCTGTCAAAGGGCTCCCTTTTCACGGCACAATGGCATTTGTGTGCGCCTGTGTGTGCGGCTGTGTGTGTTTTTGTGTGTGTGCACGCATGCTTGTACGTATGCGGAGAGACAGGTTTTTAACATAAGGACTAAAGGTCAATGTTGGGGTCTCTCCACGCCTCTGGGGATGTGTAAAGACAGGAAGTGGAACACGAGAAAGGAAAGACAAACAGAAGAAGCACGTTGGCAACTATTAAAGATCATTTCCTCCTTTGTTCTGGATCTTTGTGATGTGGGCTTTCCTTACATGGAGCGCAGAGGAAATCCAATGTCTCGGGTATAGCTCCAGCTGCAGCTAATGATTTTTGCTAAATCAGTAATCATCTGTAAATCACTATTCCAGGGTCACTACAGAGGTTTTCAGACATTAACTCTGGAAAATGTGCGGAAAATTGAGTCCAGACACAACAACAGACAGACTTTTCCAGAACTTTCAGTCTGGAAAGATCACTCAGGACAAGACGTGTAAATTCTGCAGCGGAAATCACATGTTTTTGTTTAAAGCACATCGACAACAGCTTAAATCAATAATCCAAAGATATTTCATAAAGACAATAATAAGTTGTCACATTTAGAAAAGTTACATTTAGGCTTGATAAGTTAGTTTAACGTTAAAATAGGTTTGGGTTTGATTAACTAATCGGTTAATTAACAATTTTAGTTTTGTTTAATAAACCCAGCGGTCCAGATAAGGTGAAGAGGAGAGGATGAGGAGAGGAGAGGAAGAAGAGAGGAGGAAGAGAGGAAGAGGAGAGGAGGAAGAGAGGAGATTGATGGTCCTAATCCCTCCTCGGTGGCCTGGCTTCCCTTCAACACAACAGGTCCCATAATTACCCCCTCTCCTCTGGCAGCTCAAACTCACAGCTCTAGCAGCAGGGAACTGGCTAATACTCTTCATCCTCATCACACACACACACACACACACACACACACACAGACACACACACAGACACACACGTAGACGGCGGTTTTTGGATCTGTCTCGAGACGGTGACACGCAGCAAGGGGACGGACAGAGGGGACAGTGTGGTCGTCGGGACACTCGTCCAAAATCTGCTCCGAGAGAAAGGAACTCAGTTGGCTGGCAGCAGGTGTTGTCAAGAGGCCGTCAGGGTCGACCATATTTATTTTTCTGTCTCCTCCTGTCTGTGGGTCGCTCGCTGACACCTAATTAACTCAGTCACAGCCCGGAGTGGGTTTGGCAGGGGAGAGATAACGGCCGCTCTGTGAGTATATGAGCAGACGTGCACTGTGCAGGTATAAACAGGTTATTAAATATATCCCCAAAAAGACATGAATTAATATTAAGGGTTTCCCATTGGCTTTCTGAAGGCCAGTGAGTCATCATCCCAGTGCTCATCTTTGATAACCCGGTTAAGTGGGTTGACCAGTCAGAAGATGTTTTTACAGACTCAGCGCCTCCGCTCCCATAACGCAAACTACGCGCTGTGCGTTGAGCACTAAGTCCTGAGGGGCCACCAAAAAAGAGGCATCTGAAAAATCATCAAAGTTATAATAATGATGTAGCCGAGCGTTTGGTTGTATCATAGCTCCGGCCTCAGCCGACAAAGGACACGAGAGCAGGTCATGCGCTCGGCACAGCACACCCGTTTATTCTCCGCTCACTTTGCAACTTCACTCATCACAGAACCCACTTCCTTTAAAACCCCCTTTCAAAATAAGAGTCACTACCAACAACCCGCTTAGAACAGGAAATACAAGTCAACCCTCAACAATGGCGTCATTAAATAAAATAGCTTACAATTATAATGCCGATATTATTTTAGTATAGAAATATCAGGCATCTTTTAGACATGTATATCAGAAAACAGGCAGAACAAGAGATATATTTAACAACTCAAAAAAAGTTACGATGGTTCGTTAACGGTTAGCCTATGCATACACCTCGAACTAGCTGACGTTATTGATAATGTTAGCACACTCAAATATGTTATAACTTAGGTGCAAGCTAAATTGAGATTTTACTGTTAAACATTATGCATTTTACAAGTAGGCCTAACTGAAGCCAGCTAGATGTTACTTTACTTTACATTCTCTTATGCTTTTATATTAGATTAGATTCATCAAATAGTTGATAAATAAAGGGGAAGAGCACCTTGGCTGCATGCTTACAGTATTAAATGTTTATATTTTAAAAAAACTGTCCAGACTCCAACCTGGAGGTGAAACGTGAGCTGGTGAGAGGAGGTCTGGCTGCTTGAGGCTTACAGGAGATTTCCTAACAAGTGACTCTTCCTTCCTCATCTGTGCTCACATCGCTGTTTATTCCCATTTCTATAATCAAGAACATGAAGGAAAGCGAAGTGTTACACAAATCTCTTTAAATTCATTATGACATGTGTCTTTTTTTCATCTTCTTTTTCCTCCTGTAAAACTTTTACCTTGTTGACCTAAAGACCAAAGTCTGCACATTTACCTGAAGTGTTCTGCAGTTGCTGTGTGTGAGATTACAAATGTCTGAGTCATTTGCCTCCTCGTGAAATATCCTGGTTGAGCCAATGTGTGAAGCACAGCTGGAGCATGTCTGGAAGGTCGATTGCATTTCTACCACGATGCAAAACTGGAAGAATACAAATATCTGCGGATGACAAAAGAGGATCTCTCTTATTTGTGCCGATCGTCTCTTGTTTGCAAACGTGTCTGACCCGTTCGAAGGCAAACACCTGAAACCCTCTGAATATTAGGCAAACTGCATTTAACTGATATGTAAATTAGATTTTCCATTGTAACGGCGTTTCTTAAATCATGTTTTAATTTGTCGGTTATTGAAATGCGTATAGACACAGATAACGGTCACACGTATTTAAGTAATTACAGTTGTATGAGGGATTCCTTCTACACCCTCCATCACTTTCCCCTCCAGGCCTGAGTGACAGCTCTGTATAGTCCTGCAAACAATTAGGACCCTGTTAATATGAAAGCACGATTTTAGGTTTAAATCTGCAGCATTTGTTCTGGAAGTGCACGTCACTCAGTGTTAATGGTGGAGCTCTCTCTTCTCTTACATTTCCCAGTGGAGCCAGACTGGTGGTGGGGAGATAAAGTGCTCTCTGGAATGCACAGAGCTCTCTCTCTCTGCCGCAGTTTTCCTGTTTAATGAGCCGACCATAAAGGACTGCTCGGGATATTAATAATGGATTAGCACTGTCTGGGTCTTGATAGCCGCTAAATAGCTTCTGAACACGATGTGATGACATATTCCCGGATCAATAAAGAACACTGTGAGCGCTTGGAACCCGCCGCACACGCTGCTGCAGCCTCGGGAATGTGGACGCTGAAGTGCTCGGAATTGATTTACTGCATCTCTCTCTATTCATTATGTCTTCCTTCGCGTGGTGATCTTCACCGCTGATCGCTCACTTCGCTCCGTGCAGCTGCAAACATGCTATATTCGACACAGATCACCACCCCACACACACACACATGGATGCTCCTGGACTCCCCACAGTATTGCACTGCTTTCCTCCCACACTCAGTATGTGTGGTCCTGCTCGCTGCAGATGATTCTCTTATAAAATCTCAAGCTGGAGGAAGTCGGCTGTTGAAACAACAGATTTTCTTGGTAAATTCGGACATCAGTCAGTGTTAAAATTGGAAAACGTATTCTTTATTACTGTTTGTTAGGAAGGGAACACTGTGTGGTCAGAGAAAATCACATGTGAGGTCACCACAATTTTATTTGAAGAACCAAGTTTTATGATGTTTCTATGACGCATTATATGACTAAATAAGAAAATATCCAAGTTTGAGTTGAGGAAACTTGATCTAATTTATCTTTATTAGGAGTGTAACAGTGAACAGTTTTATGACATCATCCTAACTCAACAGAAACTTAACATTTGTGAGAACAGACAAAAACGTGTGAAATAACTTTGGCAGAAAAACAGAAAGTGTCTTTAATAGATTCTCCTGTTTCCAACTTTGTTTATTTCTTAAATCTGTGTTAAAGTTAGTTGTTTTTTTAAGTTTTAGGTGTGTGTGTGTGTGTGTTTGTGTGTGTGTGTGTGTGTGTGTGTGTGTGTGTGTGTGTGTGTGTGTGTGTGTGTGTGTGTGTGTGTGTGTGTGTGTGTGTGTGTGTGGTTTGATCTGATTTGATGAAGTGCAGTCTCCTCACCAACGTAACCCAGAGACCCAACAACCACTTGTTGCATTTGATTGGTCAGCACATAATGTGACATCACGCTTTTCAAACTGATTCCAGCCCAGTGCAGCCAATGAGAGGACACCAGACAAGAACTCTGCTGTAATAAAATAAAAACTGTTTGTGACGAATCAAATCAAACATAAATAACAATCTGATTGAGAAAATAAGTTTTCTAATCATTTCAAATTTGAGGTTTTTGGTTATTAAATTTAAACTTGATTTATATTTTTTATTCAACTTGTATCTAGTAAGTCTACATTCACTGTGAGATAAGAGTATTTGTGAGATAATTTAAAGTTAGATTTTATCTTAACGTGGGCATTTTCTCCTATTGTTGACATTGTTATGTAACATCTCATTTGCATATCAAGGCTGACATAGCTGACATTTTTTTGCGAAGCGAAGACAAATCAAATCCATCTCTGAGACCAAGGGCGAGGGTTGAGGTTAGGGGTTAAGATGAGTGTGTGGGTGGAGGGGGGGTGAGGATGGCCTTCTGAGAGCAGATAAACAAACACAACAACAATTTAATATTTGACCTTATCGATCAAAAGACGAAACCCACGTGGAGACGCTGCTGCTGCTCTGACTCTCACGTGGTCGGACACTTCTCATGTCGAGTTGGGACGACGGATCCGATCTGTCACGAGCCGGTGGAGACCTCCTCACTCTGTAACTCAGATACTTCTGGATAAGATAACCATACTTACATACACCACCAGCCCTCCCCTCCCTCGTCCCACCCACAGCAACCAACCATGACCCCCCCATGAGGGTCATACAATGACTGTCATGCATATCATTATTGCTGGGGGCCCTCCTTCCCCTGTGGGGGTCCGCTCATTGACCTCCTGACAAAGGATGAAAGTGTCCCGGGCCGAGGTTGGGGTGAAGAGCCCTGCGTCCTCCTCCGGGTCGGGATAAGACCCAGCAGGGCTTTCTTCACGCTAATAGGCACGACCCCTGAACCCCACACAAAGAGCATCACTTCAGGAGCCATGAGCACTCAGTGTGGGGGGGCAGGGAGGAGCCAATGGGAGCCTTTGAGAGAGTCGGACCAGTGACTTTACAGAGGGGAGAAACAAGAGAGGAAGGAGGGAGAGAAAGGACCAAGGGGGAGAGGGAGGAAAGATAAGGGGAAGATTTTTTTGTTTTTGTTTAGGGGAAAGGGCTTGTTGCAAAAGTTCAAAGGGCTTCTCTTTCAGTGCAAGGGTCTCCTTCTCCTGCTTTTCTTCTCCTATTCTCTCCGTCCCTTAATGGCTGGAGCTGGAGGGATTATTGTGCCTTTCAGATTCCTGCTTAATTACTTGTTGCTGGTGTGTGTCCACAGTGGGCTGACTACAGTATCTCCCATTGAGTGGATGTATCTGCTCGTTCATGTGGAGAGAGAATCCCAACAACATGTTGCCACTCCAGGGACGTTACACACTAATACTCACTGGATTGAGCTGGAACACGCCTCATTGGCCATGATGATACTTTAGAAATGCAGGAACACACATATACAAATACAGAGGTGACAAACACTGGGATAAGAAAGTAGGAAGACTTAGTTTCATCCTTTGTGCTTTTAAACAAATATATTGTTGTCATCACAGTGTTTGTATTCAACTGCTCAGATCCCTCAATATGCAATTAAAAAAAAACAACTTTCCAGTTCCAGTGCAGTTTGTTTCATCTTCATCTTGTTTTCATCTTTAGTTGTGATGATGTTCACCAGCACTGATGAATGAGGTTGTCCTATTAAAGCATATTTATGTAAATATGTAAAGAATGAATTGAAATCACTCCTCCACTCTTGCAGTTTCAATTTTTCAACAATTTGTAATCATCTGAATTTGAGTATAGGTCTTAATTATGTTAACCTTTATTTATCGCAACTTTTTTATTATTAAGAGAATTGTTTTGGCTCCTTGTGATGTTGTTCTTTCTTTCTTTTCTGATGATACAGATATGAGCACGCTGTGATAAAACTACAAACAAAAGTCTCCAAACACTCAGAATAGGAAAAGACAATGGACACCTACCTACTGTCAAAAATATATTGTTGTCATCACAGTGTTTGTATTCAACTGCTCAGATCCCTCAATATTAATTAAAAAAAATAAATACTTGTTGTAATCAAGTTCCAGTCCATTTAAATTTTGAATAATTTACTGTTTGTTTCATCTTTAGTTGTGATGATGTTCACCAGCACTGATGAATGAGGAAGTTGTCATATTAAAGCATAAAGTGTATATATGATAAACATGTAAAGCATGAATGAATCACTCCTCCACTCTTGCAGTTTTGATTTGTCTCTTGCAGAGTTCTTCCGCGGGGTTTTAAAAAGTCAAACAATTTGTAATCATCTGAATTTGAGTATAGGTCTTAATTATGTTAACCTTTATTTATCGCAACTTTTTTATTATTAAGAGAATTGTTTTGGCTCCTTGTGATGTTGTTCTTTTCTGAATGATACAGATATGAGCACGCTGTGATAAAACTACAAACAAAAGTCTCCAAACACTCAGAATAGGAAAAGACAATGGACACCTACCTACTGTCAAAAATATATTGTTGTCATCACAGTGTTTGTATTCAACTGCTCAGATCCCTCAATATTAATTAAAAAAAAAAAAACTTGTTGTAATCAAGTTCCAGTCCATTGAAATTTTGAATAATTGACTGTTTGTTTCATCTTTAGTTGTGATGGTGTTCACCAGCCCTGATGAATGAGGAAGTTGTCATATATTAAAGCATAAAGTGTATATATGATAAATATGAAAAGCATGCAGTTTTGATTTGTCTCTTGTAGAGTTCTTCCGAGGGCTATTAAAAAGTCAAACAATTTGTAAACATCTGAATTTGAGTATAGGTATTTTTTATCGCAACTTTTTTATTATTTAGAGAATTGTTGTGGCTCCTTGTGATGTTGTTCTTTTCTTAATGGTACAGATAGGAGCAGGTTGTGATTACATATGATAAACATGTAAAGCATGCAGTTTTGATTTGTCTCTTGCAGAGTTCCTCCGCAGGCTCTTAAAAGTCAAACATTTGTTGACTTTTTAATAGCCATCTGAATATGAGTATAGGTCTTACTTATGTTAACGTTTAATTATCGCGACTTTTTTATTATTAAGAGAATTGTTTTGGCTCCTTGTGATGTTGTTCTTTTCTGAATGATACAGATATGAGCATGATGTGATTACTACAAACAAAAGTCTACAAACATTTAGAATAGGAAAAGACCACGGACACCTACTGTCTCAAGTTATTTTCTACACGGCTGATCTTCAATGATGGGGACGTAGAAGTAATTCTGGGACGCAGATATTCCTTCATATTTTTTTGCACTTGACATTGATCTTAAATTTTAATTTTAACTCATTGAAACCTGCAGAAAACATGTGTGAAGTCTCTGCAGTGAAGCTCCTGTGATGAGGAGATGATATCATGCAGCATGGGACGATGCTGTGGGAGATAACAGGTTTGGGGTACAGTAAAGGTTTTCGGGGGGGTGGTGGGGGGGCTGGGGGTGGTGAGAAGAGAATGGCTACAGTGGGGTCTGATGTGGGAACCAGGGGCCCCTCCTGGCCTCCTTGTTTCAGCTCCGTTGATCAGAGGGGGGGGGGGGGGGGAGAGGGGAGGAGATGGAGGAGAGGGTACTGTACCTGCAGGGAGCTGGTGTGTGTGTGTGTGTGTGTGTGTGTGTGTGTGTGTGTGTGTGAGGGGTCCGCTTTTTGGGTTCTGGCATAATCCATCCACAATGCCCCCCCCGCCCACTCCACCTCCAGCCCTCCAGTGTGACAGGTCCTAAACAAAGCTCTCAGCGTCTTCACACACTCGCTCACACACACACATCATGAGGAGTAAATACACACCAGGACGAGCGAGGGAGGAGAGGAAGGGAAACAAAATGCCAAAAAATGGAAAGTGAGAATTTCAAATAAAAAAAAAGATCTTTCAACCCCCCCGAGGCGGGCAAATGGGTTTTCTCCAGCTTCAGTTGCTTTTGTTGACGTCGGCTCCTCAACGGCACCGACTCGGTAGCTGTAGCAGAACATGATGTTTTCTGACACTAAAATAAAGAGTCTACACAAACACACAAATGCTCACTGGATTTATTGGGAACACGGCTCACACATATACAAATACAGAGGTGACAAACACTAGTATAAGAAAGTAGAACACTTAGTTTCATCCTTTGTGCTTTAAAAAAATATACATATAATATTGTTTATTGTATAAAATCGTCCCCAAAGTTGTCATCACAGTGTTTATATTCAACTGCTCAGATCCCTCAATATTCATTTAATAAGAAAATAATACATTTTGAATAATTGACTGATTGTTTCATCTTTAGTTGTGATGATGTCCACCAGCACTGATGAATGAGGAAGTTGTCCTATTAGAGCATAAAGTGTATATCTGTAAAGAATGAATTGAAAATCACTCCTCCACACTTGCAGTTTTGAGTTCTCCCGCGGCGACTCGGAACGAGCTGGAACAGAAAGTGATGTTTTCTGACACTAAAATAAAGTGTCTATATAAACAGCAGAGAGAGAGTTTGTCACACACTGGATTGCGCACACCATGAAATAAGCGTCTACTTTCCCAGCACACACCGACTCACAACCCTGCACACACACACACACACATGGACACACCGCACTCATCAGTAAAGGTGAATCAACCTTGAAGTCCTTGAATCAACATGTGCAATTTTACATCAAGTTGTCTCTTGAACTTTAGAGTTGAATGTTTTTTTTTTTGTAAAAAATAACAAGATCGCCTTCACCTCCTCCACGAGAACAGAAACACACAAAAAACGAGTGGAAATTGTGCGATAATTTGCCGTGACGCTTTTACAATGATACAAACATCCTACACGAATTTCAATGGCTAGTTAAAAAATGTTCCAAGACAAAAACATAAATAAAGCTGTTAAAAGTGGCCAGTGATTAGATAGAAGAAGAAGGGAGCTCATCCTCTACCTGCTGCAGACTCAGTTCATACGGTCCCTCGGGGGGGTGGGGGGGGAACTGGGTCCCTGGTGGGCTATCACCTGCCGAGATAATCTTCATCATCGCTGTAATTAACGAGGCCTTAATGGAGGCTCTGAAACGCCGCCTCGGGTCATTAGAAGCAAAGTGCCTCTTCGCTCTCAGCTGTTGCTCGTGCACCTTGGCGAGCGGCGCCGGAGACAAAGACGAGCGGAGGGAGAACGGAGAGAAACCAGGAAGTCACTTCCAACGCACGCTGTTCCAGAGCCGAGTGCTGCTCCTCACCTCTAATTGGCGTAACAGAATAGTACTCAATACCGTTAATTGTGGTACTTTTACTTTGTTGCTGCACTCAAGTACATTTTTCATGTATCAGCACTTTACTGAAGTAATTTATTTTCTGCTACTTCCCACTTTTACTCCACAACAAATACCTGTACTCTCTTTATTTGTTTTTTATACATATTTTTAAAAGTGATGAATAACAGGTGATCCAATCAGAACAGAAAGGTAACGTTAGACCCCGCCTCCTGCTGCTGAGACTCAGCCGTGATGTTGTTGACCTTTACAAAGTACTTTTACTTTTTAAAATTTTAAGTAAATATGAAAGCAAGAACTTACTTTAACTCAAGTTTAAAAGTTGCCGTAGTACTTTTTTGACTATTTCTTTTTACTTTTACTTATGTAGAATATTGCAGTACTTCCTCCACTACTGCTTAATAAAAACAGGACACCACTAATTTAAAAACATATACAACTTCTTTTGGTATATAAGCAGATTCAGCTTCTGGCGTAAAAAACTTTTTTAATCACACCCTTGAAATGTATTTAACGTTAATATCTGTGTGATATCATCGTCAAACAGGTGAATATTTACTATATCTATAGAAGTGAAACATTTTCTGATAAATTTAAATAAAGTCTTTGACACGAAAAGCCCAAATTACGAAACTTAAAATTTAAACAGAAATATCCTCGATATGCAAATGCCATGTTTTACATCGTCTTGAGAACCTGGAACCTACACGCACACACACACACACACACACACACACACTCACACATACACACGCACACACACACACACACACACACACACACACACACACACACACACACACACACACACACACACACACACACACACACACACACTCACACACACTCACACACGCACACCAACATGGCCTGGAAGAGTGTTATGTCAAGTACCTCCCATCACGCTTTGTTCCTGTGTAGTGAAGTGAGTGAAGCGAATGGCAATTCTTCATTCTCACCCCCCCCCCCTCTCCCTCCTCTTCCACCCCAACTTTCATCCTCCGCTCCCTCCCTCCTTTCCTTCTCACCCCGTCCTCCCTCTCCCCACAGCGGAGTTCCGCTAATCCGTATTGAGGAAGAGACCCCCCCCCCACACCACCACCACCCCAAAAGTTTCCTCCCCTGTTTCTTCCTCTCCACCTTTAACTGCCTCCCCCATTTCTCTCCTTACTTTCTTTTCTTCCCACCATTCACCTTGTGTTTGCCCATATTTCCAAAAAATTCCAACTGCCGACCTTTCCGTGGCGAGCGCCGTCTCTCGCCACGTGAGAACCGGGGGCGAGCGACTCGCGGCTTAGCGTTGACATCCTCCCTCCCTCCCTCTCTCCCTCTCCCCCCCCCCCCTCCTCCTTCCCTGCATCGCTATACACTGTACCGATCAATCAGTCTCCATCTCTTGCATTCCGCCTCTCCTCTCCAGCATCCTATCATGGACCAGAAAACAAAGCAGGCTCCCAGCGCTTCCCCCCCCTCCCTCCCTCCCTACCCCCCCCACCCACCCCACCTACCCTTTAGCTTCCGACCGGGCCCGGCCGGTTAATCTTCCCGAGGTGTTCAGTGTCTAACCGACCCCCCCGATGCCAGCAGACAAAGAGAGTGCTCCCTAATTCTTCCATTCTCTCCGTCACCCTCACCCCCTTCGCCGCACCCCCCACCTAACATTCTCCATCCACAGGGGCCCAGAACCAGCGGAAAGGCTTTGAAGAGGGGGAGCATCCCCCCCCCCCGCCTCCCAGCTTCTGCCTTCCATCCCTCTGGTACCCCCCCACCCCACACCCCTGCACCGCCAAGACTGTCAGGGTGGCCCTTCCTCCGCTCCCCCCTTTTGTGGGGTTCTGCGTACCCCACTTTACATACCTCAGAACCTTAGCATCTACTCGCCCCCCCCCCTCCCATCCAGCTCATGAAAGACCGACCTGCTCAAGAATGTTGTTTTTAGTTCCTTCCTTTTCTCATTGAGCGGGTGATTGGTGAGGTGCCGGGTGTTGTCGCCCGTATCAATGCTGCCACTTGATGACAATTTGGCGGGCGAGACGGCCATTTTTAATCGGACGTTAATTTATTGCACTGCACCCTTCGCCGATGTGACTCTGGTTAAAGGAGTGAGCCGGGTGTTGTGTAGCTTTTTGTTCCTTGTTGTGTTGGGGAGTGTGGCTAACATTAATAGCGTGTAGCTCTAGCCTCTCTTTACAGAGGCCTCCGGTGGCACGGAGCCCTGGAGGAGGAATCCCTGCGTTTTGTAAAAGACCTGAAGGCGTCTGATGACATCACCTGATCCAACGACTATAACACACGAACACTATATTACGTTGCTTGTATTTTAAACTACTGTCGTATATTCGATAGAGTAGATCATTTTGGTGTGTGTTCAAAACATATTGACAAGCTTACATTTATGATACCTGCCTTCTGGACTCTCAGACATTCTCTCCTCCAGATGTTTATCTTAGAAGTTCTCTCCCTTTTTGAAATGATCCTTGACTTTGGGAATGACCTCTGACCAGCTAATGGACGGCTGTAGAAGGAATGTTCTTGACCAATGATGACAGCTGCGTTAGGGCGGAAATCACCTGATCCACCGACTATAACGGACGAACACTACATTACGTCGCCTGTATTTTAAACGACCTGTGCACTCACACAGGTTGTTTCCCTGCAGAAACTTGGACTATGGGCAGAAAAGGTCTCTGGTTCGACTCTGGTTTGACAGGGTTGCAAAATTCCGGGAATATTCAAAGTTGGAAACTTTCCATGGGAATTAACGGGAATATACGGGAATAAACTGAAAATGTTGTGGGTAATTTATACTAACTGTATTTACCTTGTCATATACAGACATAAATATAAACATTTTGTTTTGTCATAGGCTGATTTGAGCCCTGAGGAATCTTTGGGCACTTGACTATATGCTTCTGCATCGTTGTGTCATTCTTAACATAGGTCTTTGCACAGTATTTGCAAATGTACACAGCCTTTCCTTCTACATTGGATGGGGTGAAATGTCTCCACACATGAGAGAGTGCACGTGGCATTGTTCTGTAGAATAAGATGAGAAAAAAGTTTGTAAAAAAACACTAATGCAATGCCAGAGATATAAATAGTTAGCCAAACAATTGGAATCATCTGTAAACATATTTTACAATTGATGGATAAATGAATGGAAATAGGCTAGATGAACAGATGAACAATCCTCAATCAGCATGCTAATATATTTTCCACAGTAATATCATGGAAACTTACCTGACTAGTCCTGCACACTACAGCAGGCCTCAATAGCCCTGCTGTAGAGTGAAGGATGCTGGGAGTTATCTGTGCATGTGATGGAAGAATGCACAGTGGAGGGTTGAAACTCATACATCTTAAAAATAGTGTTTTGAATGATGTTTTTTTTGCTCAGCGTTTCATTTGCGTTTTTTTTTGTTTTTTTTTCAAATTCCCCAAATTCCCAAGCTTAACTTCCCATGGAAAGTTCCCGGAAAATTTCCGGAAATTTACCAGAAAGTTTCCGCCCCTTTGCAACCCTACCTGGACGGAATAACAACAAAAGACGAACCTGGATTGATCTGTCCAAAAATCCAAGAGGATTCTCCCTACCCTGCCTAGTGCCCCTGAGCAAGGCACCTTACTCCCCCAACATCTGCTCCCCGGGCGCTGTACATGGCTGCTCACTGCTCTGTGTGTCCTGCACCCGATGGGTTAAAAGCAGAAGACAAATTTCCCTCAATTGCATGAGTGTGTCTGTGCATGTGTGTTGGGGATAAATAAAATGTATCTTGTATCTTCAGATCTGGAGCGAGCATCTGAAAGTCATCACCTTTGAGCTTTCTGACAGTGGGGGTGCTGCGTTTTCCCCCCAGTGCAACAAGCGTGTCGTCTTTATGCAGCTGTTGGTCAAGGTGTCGTTTCAGACAGGAACTAGCTATAGCTGCATCTAATGCTTTTTATCACAGCGTCTTTGTTTACAACTCATCGTCACCAGACCCTCGAATCTTCTTGTTTTTCCAAGTTGACATCTTTGCATCTTCTACGGACATGACACCTCGTTTTCACCCTGAGATATTTGTGTTCCTCCAGTTTGGCGTTAGTTGCATCATCAACACGCCCACTTGCTCGCTGTGACTTCCCCTGCTGAATTCTCACTCTGACACTTTCTGGACATTTTAGGGAGCTGGCAGAGAAAAGTGACAGAAAATATTTGCAGTATCGGACTCGGACATTTGCATTCTCGCTAAAGGCCCCCATGGAAAAAAAGTTCAGGAGATTGTCCACAGTTTGGAACACGTCTCATGTGCTTCCCTTCCAGAGGAGATCAAAAAGATGTAAAGGTGTTTTACTGTTTTCACCAAATGAAACTATCTCGGCTCTCCTTTTCTGATAAGACATTCTCAGTGTTGCACTTGGTGATTGAAGGTGTAGAATCCAAACCCTGCTCACTGTTTCACCAGATCATGACCGACAGTTTCCTAAGATTCAAGATTCAAGATTTTTTTATTGTCAAATGCACAGAGACAACATGAAGCAGTCGCTGGCAATGAAATACTTGGGTCACAGGCTCTCTTTAGGCAATGCTCAGTAATTTCAACCAAAAAAAAATACAATAAAAATAGAAATAGTATAAAATAGAATAAAATAGAATATTAATAAAATAGAATATCAAAAATTTAAAATAGAAAATAAAATATATATATATATATAAATATATATCTTTACAGATGAAGAGAAAAATAAAACAACAATAGTTCAATTTGTGCAGTAGTGCAAATAGGAAATGTGCCTAACGCAGTCTCCCTAAACCCAACATTTGCAAAAGTGTGGGAGCCAAAAATGACTTTGAATCAAAGGCAACAATGACAAAAGACAGAAAAGCATTTTTTAAATCCCCTTGTGTGGACACAGCTACAGGTGTTTCCCCCTGAGAAGTGTTAATGAAGCTGCTGAGGCTTGGTGAGTGGATACTGCGTGGGATGGCTGACTAAGCCGGGCTGCCACATGCACCGGGCCACTGATACTTGTTCTCACCACTCTGGATTTATAGTAAACCGGCAGCTGGAAATCTGAGCTCAAACCATGACCAAGCAATCACTGCCGGTTCCCTCCTGTCCTCTGCGGTGCTTCATCGGACACGTTTTACATCTTCTCTTCCCCCGGTCGTCCTCTCGTCCTCCCTGTCTGTCCGGCTTTGTCTCCATCGGTTTGGTATCGCGTTTCCTTTTATTTGTAATATTGATGTTACTGGTTATCTTTTTCAAGTCCAGTCTTCTACCCACATTCCAGAACCCATTACCAGTTAAAGTTGAAGTTGGTGGTTTGGGGTTGGAGGGTGGGGGGAGAGCAGTATTACTGTGTCCGTGGGTGGATACCTGGGTGAATGGCATGTGCACAGCTGGAAAAATGATCCTACTTCAAACGGCGGTATGAATCAGAGAGGTATCGCTAACACCACCCACTCAAAAGCAATAAAACAAGTGCAGGGAGGGGTGTACTCTGTGTGTGTGTGTGTGTGTGTGTGTGTGTGTGTACTCTGTGTACTCTGTGTGTCTGTGACAAGAAATGAAAGTGAAGTGATAAGGAAGAAATTAACCATTTACAGAGTAGAGCTTAACCACCGGGTTTTATGAATGAATGTGAGCATTGTTCGGAATTAAAAATTAAACAGCTAGATTTCCTCTCAGTTTACGGATGATGGCGCTGCTTTCGTTCAACCTCACCACAATTGTGCCCGTTATGTAATGGACGTGCTTCTAAGTGCAGCTGAGGTATGTATAGGGGATTTACATAGATTGGGGGTGCACGCTCCGAAAGGCTCGGGGCCCCCATTCAAATAATACAAAAACGAGGGCAGGATATGAAGTCAGGACTTTGAGAAATACCACCAGTGTGAGTAATACGGGCCTCAGGTTTTTCTCTGGATACACACAGGAGGTGTGTGAAGCCTTTTCAGGAGATCAGAAGCCTGGAACGTGCGATTATGTCCGAGCTAAGCAAGTAACATCTAATACTGATAAAGAATAAAACAGCTGCTGCTTCGTCGACATCCCAAATTGCATTTACAGTAAATGACTGCTCCTTTATGAAAAGCAATAACACTCATAAGTACTTCAGAGGAGCCGGCTTTCTTTTGTTCTCGCCGAATCTTATCACAACAATGGAGCCGCACGGGAGGATCAAGTTCAAAATGTAACTTTTACTGCTGTTTTTATGATCAGAAAGTAAAAGGGAAAGGGGAATCGAGTGTGTGTCCTGAGAGAAAGAGAGAAAGAGGGAGGAACAAGGAGCAGCACGATGATTCAACAGGTCATCTGGAAAATTAAGGAAGTTGAAGTGGATTATTCATGAGAAATAACTGCCTGGTTATATATTAATCCTCTGAAAAGTGACGCCACCTTGGAGATTGTCCTGTACACGATCCTGTTAAAATCGATCCACACTAAAAAAGCTTTTTTCCAAGGCCTCTGTCTTCTACCTCATTACTTCGTATACGTTTTGTTGCGTGCAGTGAAAAAACTGTTGATAATGCTCTAAATGTACATAGTTCAAATATCTAATGTAGAGTTTAGTAATCATCTTTTTGATCCGTTTTTGAGCTATGAAGAAAAAATGTCCAAACTTTATTTACAGGAACAATAAATTCTGAATTTCTGACTTCAGTCGTTAAAGCAGTCGAGGGTAAAATAAGACCAGTAGTTAAACTTAGTCATTGGTTCACTTTTATTCTCCTTAAAACTTCTTGTGTGATGTTACGACACTGTGACATTGAACCACAACCGTCCACACAACAGACGCACACAAATATAAACTCAGCCAGCTGTTTGATGTCCGGCCACATGCTCTCACACACCCGTGTACATGCCATTTGTCATTGTGCGGAGCTATAATAGCAGCGTGTTCGGGAAAATATAACCCGGAGCTCAACATGTTCCCCTCTGTCCTCAAACCGTGCTGGAATTACAGACCCGGGAATTGTTAATTGCCCTTTATCGCTTAGAAATTAGCCACAGGCCCACGCGGACCTTTAGCAGTCAAATGATTGTGTGTTGAGAAGCAGAAACAGCAAATCCGACGTGACCCAAATTTAAAAAAAAAGTGTGGTTTCTAGGAAGCCGGAGCTAAAAATGTCACACTTCTGGTTGTTGGTTTGTTTTGAGGAACAAAGGGAACGGGTGTCCACACGCTGCAGCTGCATCCTGGATATAGATTACATAAGGCTAAGTGTTCATGCATTGTTACGTGTGTTGTTCTTTCTGCAGCTCGTCCAGTTGGAAGCAGCAGCAGCGGCTCGGCGGCTCGGCGCTTCACACTTTGTCCTCTCCTGCTTGGGTCTCCTCCAGGTGCCGAGTTATGTTCCTACAGTTCACCGACGGTAAAGACCAGAGGCACTAACGCACCAAACAGGTCGTTTATGTGCCTGCCGATCCATTCTGATCCCAAGAGAACATTCATTCCTTTTCACTCCTCCGGCTAATTGCTTGCAAATTGTACTTTCAGATAACTGTAGAGCATCTGCCCTAACCGGACCAACTGCTTCCCCACAGCCCGTCCTGTACGCCGGGTTGTCACAGCACATTTTCCATATCCCTGAACCATGCAAATTACCGCTTTCCCTTGTTCTATTCGCCGCGAGGGGAGGCAGTCCCCATTAATAAAGCACACATTATAATTCCTCAATGCCTTCCTTCTCTGATTTCACCATCACTCGTTCATATTTCTCTGCCATTCGTTACAGCCGGCGTCCCTGTGAGGCAAACTGGATGCTCTCACAATGTGATTCCCAGGGCTAATATAAACCTGTTATGTACATAAAATCAGCATTTAATGGTTGCCCACGTCTAATCTGTAGGGTAGGCTTTGAAAGGGGGAATAATCTGAGGCTTTGAGGATGATAAAGAGCGATGGAGGGAGCTGTATGGAGGAGCAAGCATGCGTTTCCCATATCAATCAAGGCCTGTGGATGGCGAGGCTAGTTAGCAGCCCGGGATTGTGTGGAGGCCCTCGGCCGGGGCTCCAGTGTGTCCCCGGGGCCTGTCCCTTTGGGTCGGCCCAGTGGGGGGGCGAGGTGGCGCCTCCGCAGCCCCAAATCCAGCCCACGTTCATGCGTCCGTTCGGATCCATCACTGCAGGGCGGAGTGGGGGGGGGGGGCAAGGGCCGGGCCTTTTGTCCAGCGCCGCATTCTTCGGCCCATTGTGCCGCGGACCACAACCATTTAGGGATTTTAAAGGCTCGTTTGCACAATTCCTTTTGTCAGCGACCCTCAGCACAGAGAAGCAGGAGAGAGCGGGGGGGCGGCGGGGGGGGGAGGTCCGAGGCCAGTGGTTGTTCAATGTAAAGGGGGAAAAAAGCATTGAAAACGCCATGAGAAATAAAGAGTGGGACAAAAATTGTGTTTTGTTGTGATTTTTTTAATTTCATCGATTGGCAACATCAGGGAGTGAATCAATCAAGGCACTTGGCACATTTCAGACCCCCCTCACCCCCCCCCCCCCACCTTGTCATGTGATCTCTGTGTCTCACCGTGTCTTCATGAAAGCCGTGGATGTTTTTTTCCTCGGGCAACAGGCGGGCAAAGTTTTTCTCATGGCGCACGGCGGCACATGTCGTAATGGGAATACAGATAGCGGCTCAGACACATGGCATGTCCTCATAGAGTAAAACAAATGCTAAGCATAACAAGATATCAGCAGCGACTCCTACCCCCCCCCCCCCACTACCTAGGGCCCCAAGCCTCCCGTAAGAAAACAGCTTGTTATCAAACGAGAATATTTTCCCTTTTCTCAGAGCAGAGCCGTGAGGGTCCTTGGTTTCAGAGATTGTTTTGACTGTGTGTGTTTGTGTGTGTGTGTGTGTGTGTGTGTGTGTGTGTGTGTGCGTGTGTCAAAGTAGAGTGAGATCTGTTGCATAACCCAGATCCTCCTGCATACGTAATGACATCATAATGTATCCAAGGACGTTTGGATGAAAGAGAATCAATCACGCTGCTGCCAGTTTCAAATTTGTTAAACATCAGTTAAACACTGACATAGTTATTTTTGCAGTGTGTGTGTGTGTGTGTGTGTGTGTGTGTGTGTGTGTGTGTGTGTGTGTGTGTGTGTGTGTGTGTGTGTGTGTGTGTGTGTGTGTGTGTGTGTGTGCTACAGTCCCACACCACTGGTTAGGATCAAGCTTCTTGTGCCTGTAACATAATGTGGAGCAGCTCACACTAAAGTTGGACTGAAACCAAAACCCCCAACGTTTAAATCCAATATGGAAAACATGTACTCTATGGACAGTCTGTGTAGTATGTACACAGCAATCACATTGTTATCGTAGTTATTTAACACAAGGAACGTGTGTTATTTACTATTGAAAGCTTGTGTTATTAACATGTTATCATCACATGTTTCTCTTCCCTAGACAGTATTACACCGGCTGCTGTTGATAGATTAGAACCAAAGTTGGTGGTATTACCGTATAAATCATTTCCAGGCTGTGAACCTCATTGATGCTCTTATTAAAGTTCAGGTATTTTTTAAGATGTTTGAGTATTTTTACTGAAGGTATCCTAAAAATACTAGAAGGGCACAGAGTAGAGTTCATACCTCTGACCTCCTTTAATTCAGTCAAGATGCTCCAAAGTGGGCCCACTCTTAGATATATAGTCCCCTAGATTAGTTTCGTCAAGATCCACAATTCCTTGGAAATCAGAAAAATTTAAAATAAATCTTGCAATTTTAAAGAACTTTAAAAACAAATCCTGAGTCCAGCCCTTTTTCTGGAGCCCTGGAAACCCGTTGAGAAGTTTTTGCGTAATTCTGCTGAAAAACAAACAAACACAGGAATTCGTCTTACGTTTCACAAACTTTCCCTAAAGAGAAAGTAAGAGACCGTTGCTAATTGGGATGATTACACATCGAATAACTCAACGTACCTATTTAATCTGACCGTGTATCTTTTGCCAACGTTCCACTCTCCAGAGGTTAAGTTAACATGTGTACACAGCTCAGGATCCTCACCACAGAGCCAGGTCCCAATACACGCTGCTGATTTATTCATTGATTTGTAATGAGCTCACTGATTAACCACGTGGGTAAATGTATGAGCACATGACGGATGCGGTGGAGCTTTTGTGTGTGTGTGTGTGTGTGTGTGTGTTGTTGTTGTTTCGGGCCTCGTATCGCACATGAATGGGCGGCCGCAGGGGGGGAGATGGTTAACCAGCTAATCTGATGCAATGCGAGGACACTTAAAGACTCTCACCGTCCTCTCAGGCGCATTGTTATCATCCTGATGAGGTTCAGCGCCGAAGCAGAAACCAACGCATTCCTTCCCATTGTGCTTCATTCAGCAGAGAAGCTGCAGAGAGACAAAAGAGGCCGAGCATCACAATCTGGCTCCATTGTTGCTCATACAGTGACCAGCCGAGTCTGTTAGAAAGTTTTATTGACTGACTTAACACTTGACTGTGAGGAATCTCGCAAATCAATTACTATTTAATGTTATTCAAGAGGCCGTTTTTTCCCCCAGATTGCATTTCTGGATTCTGATTCTCTTCGGGGGAAATCGTGAGGACAGCGAGCAGAAGGGTCGTGACTTCTGGCCGACTGGGGTCAAAGTTGAGACGACTTGGAAGGTGAAGGAAGCAAGTGGGAAAACAAAAGGGTTGCTATGGAACACGCAGACAGTCTTTGAATCAAGCGTAGGAGAGAAGCTTTAAAGGGACTCTGAACCGAAACCTGCCTGGTTTGTATTTGACAGAAGATTAATCAAGATCTTTGAAATGACAAGTCCGGGCGCATGTCAGTGGATCTTTCTTTGCTCTACGCACTCAGTTCTTTGATGTATTCTGTTTCTTCCAGCATTTGGGAGTTTCTATATGTCCCGAGCTGCAGACCTGCACGGGCGTGTTGCTGTGCGAGTGGAGCGATGGTATGTGGAGCGTAGCGCCGCTCCGAGCTGATTCCTGCGGCGCGATGACGGATTCGGTCTTTGAATGGGACTGAATTCGGGCTCCTCAAAGCCGAGGGGTCAAGTGCGTCAACATGCAAAGTCATGTGTCAGAACGTGCACATCTTTTTATGAGATCAGACGACCTCCAGCTCCTGTTGGCGCAGCACCTGACCCGGCCACCGCTTCAACGTGCCTCTGCTTCAGCTGTTCTCCTCCTTGTTCTCGCTTTCTCTCTGCTTTTTATTATTGTGTGGAGCTGGGCCTTCCAGCAGCAACCCACAGGAAGTCATTCACTTCCTAATTATCTGCACATCAAACAGGGGTCGCCGCGGAGACGCAGACCATAAATTCAGCTCCCTACCCCCCCCCCCCCCCCCCCCCCCACCGCTGTGGTGCGATAGCACAGCAACAGCTGCCTCTAATTGGGGCTGTAGGTTCAAACTGCTAACATATGACTTCCCTCCTATTCACTAAGACACTGTCTGCCTCTGCCAAGGCCACAACCCACACGGACCAGGTCACCGGCGCGGAGGGCGATCGGGTTTCAGATAAAGAGAGACAGGGAGAGTGGAGCGGCGGGGACACGCCCCCTCGATGGCACAGGAAACTCGCTGTGGTTTCGGGGACGGGCTCTGAAGTGGTCCGACGCGGCCCGCTCCCGCCGCAGAGGCCCTCGGGTCAACAGGAGCTCCGACAAAGAGAACGAGAAGGATGAAGAGCGAGCGAGTGACAGGCTGCGATAACAAAGGCGACCACAGCGCGGTCTGGTGACGGCTCTCCGGGTGGAAACCCAGGACTTGTCAGATCCAGCTGGGCCAGATATTGTATCGCAAACAATCAAAAACCTTTTTCACAGAAACTTGGACGATGGGCAGAAAAGGTCTCTGGTTCGTCTCTGGTTCGACTCCACGGAGAAACAACAAAAAGACGAACCTGGATTGATCTGTCCAAAAATCCAAGAGGGTTCTCCCTACCCTGTCTAGTGCCCCTGAGCAAGGCACCTTACTCCCCCAACATCTGCTCCCCTGGCGCCGTACATGGCTGCCCACTGCTCTGTGTGTCCTGCACCAGATGGGTTAAAAGCAGAGGTTAAATTTCCCTCTTTGCATGAGTGTGCTTGTGCATGTCTGTGCATGTGTTTGGGACAAATAAATAAATGTATCTTAATCTTAATCTTAATCTTAACGTAACAGTCCATCCAGGCATCACTGAAACATGATCCAGCGGCCCTATCTGATTCTCAGTGTTTTCAAAAAACGTGCTTTTATCTGACAATTCCTCTAATGGCAGGTCAGAGGTCAGAGTCTCTCACAGAGCCGCTTTCTTCTTCTTCTTCACACATGGGAAATACATGGTCGGATCGATGTTTGTGTCATAAACCAGCGAGGGATAATGAGCTCTTTCCAACACGTGACCGAGGCCGAGTCGTCAGGACAAGAGTCCGTACTCCAAAGGGCTGAAGAGGCTTTAGTACCTGTCACAGCCATGTAAATTGGGCCCTCAGCAAGTGAACGAGCCGGCCCATTGTCTCTAATGGCCTCTTGTTAGGAAAGCCGCCTACAGTGTGAATTTGACTTTGTATGCTCGCTCCGGGCTACGTGCATATGCACTTCCTACCGTTCCCTTAAGTTTACTGCGTTTCAGCAGGAAGCACAATTAGCCCAATCAAAGTGAAAGGAAGGGGGTGGAGGGGAGGAGGTGAGGAGAGGAGCGGGTTTTATGAACATGGGTGGTGAGACCAGCAGCATTGTGATGGCAGGAGGATATTAGCTGCTGGGCGGCAGCTTTTTGATGTAGAGGAGTCTCGAGCGGGCGTCTGACTCTTGTTAAAGTGGGCCGACATACAATTAAAGATATATGGCCCGGGACAGCCGTGAGATTCGGATACATTAGCGGATTAGATTTTAAAAGGGGCTTGTTTAAAGGATGGCCAGTAAATACTATTCAGCACTAATGTGTGCTCTCATGTATGCGGCCAGCCGGGTATCGTTTAAAAGTACCATTCATAAAAGCGCCTTAATGGAAGTCTATTAAAAAGGGATGTGAGGGAGATTCATTATTGGGCCGCAAACTGCTGCGTGTGCAGATCCTCATTACGGCAATGAAGTCATAATCCCAGATGCTACCACTCTCATTTGTCTTTCATTTTTTCAATGTCTTTTTTATCGAGGTATTGTGTTTCATATTGTGCCACTATGATATTTAAGATGTGTTTAATATATATCTTACAAAATGCGTGTTTAAAAACAGATTCATGCTGATCCTGTATCTTTAATAATTGAATAAATGTAGCCACACATCTTTCTCTTTTCTTTTTAGGGTTTCATGCAGACTAAAGAATAATTTTATGCTCAACGTAAGATCTGGAAATGGACGGAGCACGACTTCTGAAATCACAAAATCAAATTAAGCACCGGTTTTTGATGACAGCTTTATCATCACCTGTCTTCCTGCTCTCCGTGGACACTTAATACAGCCAAATTCATCATCTAGTTGTTCTTATTCATATAGATTTTTCTCTTTCTGCTGTCAGACAACTAAACAGTATGAAAAATTGTTTAATCCAGGCCCATAAACACTATGAATTCATGAATTCTGCAACAAGAGGTGACAGAACTGCTCAGAGCATTAAGCCTTCTCCATCAGCATCATCGATTCATTCAGTCTCACTCACTGATGAACTGATGATGCACTCAACCATATAGAATATCCTCTGTTCCTCTGTATGTTTGGTCTTTTAGTGTGATGCATGTTTCAGGGATGTGTCCTGTCCCACTCCGTCCATCTGCTCGGTGTCAAGACCATCGGGTCTGCCACTGGAGGTATATAATGGCTGAGGGAGGCAGCTCTTTAAAAAGTTATTGAATCAGGAAATTCCTCTAACTCTCTGGGAGCAGGGGGAGGGGAGGGGGTGGTGGTCGGTCATTGCAAGGCTTAGCTGACCCTCTGTAACTACCCCTCTCATACCCCTGGGTGGACTCAAAAGTGGGCTCACTGGATGTCCCTGAGTCAGCACATGCAGGGGGTGTCCGGACAAAAGGTCCATTCTGCCGACAATAGGGGGCATTTAGACCCTCGCATACCCTGGTGACTCCAAGGGTGGGGATGGTAGAGGAGCCGAGAGAGAGAGAGAGAGAGAGAGAGAGAGAGAGAGAGAGAGAGAGAGAGAGTGGAGATCATTTGGAACTTCAATGAAAAAAGAGGCTATCTATAGAAAAGGGCCAGTGCTGTCGAAAAGCTAAGCTTACCTATGGGCCAGGTCAGAGGTCAGGGACTAGACACACAGAGGAATCCCTGTGGAAATGCTGGGAGCAGCAGAGGTAATGGGGGTTGGGCTCGATCATAGGAGACAGAACACAGAGCGTGGATCCAAGGACCTCAACAAAAATTGTCTTAATGAGATGATTGCGTGAAGTATAATCCGGTTCGATCCACCCTGCAGCATTTAGGTTAGAAGCTACGTTTACAGCTGCTGTCTACACCAGAGCAGAAACCAGCGTCCCGATTGGTTGATTAGTCACGACTAGGGTAGGGTAGAATTCCGGGAATATTCAAAGTTGGAAACTTCCCATGGGAATAAACGGGAATTAACGGAAATATACGGGAATTAACGGGAATAAACTGGAAATGTTGTGGGTAATTTATACTAACTGTATTTACCTTGTCATATACAGACATAAATATAAACATTTTGTTTTGTCATAGGCTGATTTGAGCCCTGAGAAAACTTTGGGCACTTGACCTAACGCTTCTGCATCTTTGTGTCATTCTTAACATAGGTCTTTGCACAGTATTTGCAATGTACATGTACACAGCCTTTCCTTCTACATTGGATGGGGTGAAATGCCTCCACACATGAGATAGTGCACGTGGCATTGTTCTGTAGAATAAGATGAGAAAAAAGTTTGTAAAAAAACACTAATCCAATGCCAGAGATATAAATAGTTAGCCAAACAATTGGAATCGTCTGTAAACATATTTTACAATTGATGGATAAATGAATGGAAAGAGGCTAGATGAACAGATGAACAATTCTCAATAAGCATGCTAATATATTTTCCCCAGTAATATCATCGAAACTTACCTGACTAGTCCTGCACACTACAGCAGGCCTCAATAGCCCTGCTGTAGAGTGAAGGATGCTGGGAGTTATCTGTGCATGTGATGGAAGAATGCACAGTGGAGGGTTGAAACTCAACGTGCAGAGTCTGCTGCATTCCATACATCTTTAAAATAGAGTTTTGAATGATGTTTTTATTGCTCAGCGTTTAATTTGCAAATTAATGCAAATTATTTTCAAAATTCCCAAAATTCTCAAGCTTAATATTCCCGTGGAAAGTTTCCAGAAAGTTTCCAAAAATTTACCGGAAACTTTCCGCCCCTTTGCAACCCTAGTCACGACCTCCACCAATAAAATTAATCGTACTTTTCACATTTATGGTTTCTTATTTTCTGTAACTTGTCAACAATCTGCTTCCTGTTTACATTGGTCCTCATGTTACATGTGTTTTCAGGTCTATTAGTATAGACGGTGATTCTTTTCTGATACAGAGCTAAAACATTTGTGTGGACGCAGATTGTTGTATTTTTTTAAACGTGTTAATAAGTCTTCAATCTGAACTGTGTCTGTGTTATGTTAGAAGCTACCTTTAGAGACGATACTGTTTGTTGTAGTGGAAAAAACGAAGACACTTCCTGATTGGTTGATTAGTCACGACTCTACCGTGTCGTCAATCCAAGAAAAGAAATCGTACTTTTCACCATTATGGTTTCTCATTTTCTGTAACATGTCAACAATCTGCTTCCTGCTTACATGGGTCCTCATGTTTCAAGTCTGTTAGTATAGACAGGGATTATTTTATGATACAGAACTAAAACATACGTGTTGATAAGTCTTCAATCTGAAGCGTGTATGTATTATGTTAGAAGCTACTTTTAGAGACGGTACTCTTTGTTGTAGTGGAAAAAACGAAGACACTTCCTGATTGGTTGATTAGTCACGACTCCAACGTGGCGTCAATCCAAGAAAATAAATCGTACTTTTCACCATTATGGTTTCTCATTTTCTGTAACATGTCAACAATCTGCTTCCTGTTTACATGGGTCCTCATGTTTCAGGTCTGTTAGTATACACAGGGATTATTTTATGATACAGAACTAAAACATACGTGTTAATAAGTCTTCAATCTGAAGTGTGTCTGTGTTATGTTAGAAGCTACCTTTAGAGACGGTACTCTTTGTTGTAGTGGAAAAAACGAAGACACTTCCTGATTGGTTGATTAGTCACAACTCTACCGTGTCGTCAATCCAAGAAAAGAAATCGTACTTTTCACCATTATGGTTTCTCATTTTCTGTACATGTCAACAATCTGATTCCTGTTTACATGGGTCCTCATGTTTCAGGTCTGTTAGTATAGACGGGGATTATTTTCTGATACAGAGCTCAAACATCCGTGTTAATAAGTCTTCAATCTGAAGCTTGTCTGTGATTTTCCTCTCACCTGCTCTCGTGTTTGAATCTGACCTCAGCCTCTTCGTGGGGAAACGCTCACACCAGATGAAAAATATGTGCGTATGCAAATCGCATAGTGTCCTTGTGTTAACCTGCAGTGACTTCAAACACCCTCCACCCCTCACATGAAGGGCGCACAAGCTCGAGGGGAAAGTAAAGAAGCCACTTTCATCCACATCTAATGGAGGACTTTATTTTTCTCCTCCGTCCTCACACAGCTCCCAGGTGCCCTCCCTTCCCTTTCTCCGGTCCAAATCAAAGGCTGATACTCTAAACGCCATGAATGACATTGATCTTAATCTGTGAGGAGTAAGGGTAATTTGGCTGGGTGTGTGTGTGTAAGTGGAACAGAGGGGAAGGTCAGGGGGTCTGCGGCGAGCGGGAAGATGATCTCCGTGCTCCAGCGAGCTACAGGAGCACTCTCCCTCACAATGCGCCCGGAGGATCGTTAAGTGATTGTGTTACAGAGAACAGGTGAACTGCGTCTCTCCGCCTCGTCTTTTATATTTTCCTCTCTATTATGATTTACAGGGGCCATTCTTCTCCGCTGCCAACCCACCATAACTTGTGCTGTTCTTTTGAAGGCGGCCCGGCTCGCTGCTATTGTACCTGGCCCGGCTTTGAAGTGCCTAAGTCTTAAATGATGATGAGACAAGGAGAGTGCTTTTCTTTAACAGCCGGGGTAAAGGAGGCTCTTGTTTCTGACAGGTGTCTTTTATAGCAGGGAGTGTGCTGGACTGGTGTTTTGTTGGGGATCGAGTTCCACCCTATCCCCATCACCTGCTAATTGAATAACATTAGCTTGCCATCTGTGGAGATTTACTGGAACTGACCCCAGTGCGCTGTTTGGATTACAGATTAGAGGAGAATATGGGAAAATGAGTCATGTAAATAAAGCTCATTGTTGTTCTCAGCTCCGGTTCTGCGCTGAACAAATATGATGCAGAGATTTCATCAGCATACGGCAGCCAGAAGCTTAACAGAAGATAAATAGAGGCACGCGTGTTCCACAAAGAGTTTTAAAAGGCTTTTGAATTCCCCGAAAACCTTTCATCCTATCCACACATCCCCAAAAACATGTCTGCCCCAATACTGATTTCAATTAAGCCGTTTTCAGGAGAATTAGGTCTAGAACCTATGAATCCTGCTGAAGAGAACACGTGTTTCTGCTACTACTCATCTGACGTTACACTGATTCTCTGCAGTTTCACAATGAACCGAGCGTCAGTGACCATTCGTTGATTTGTGACTTAAATCACAGCTGTATTCATCTTTCATTCATTCTTTCATTCATTCAGTCAGTCCCTCTGTCCCTCAGTGCGTGTCTCTCTCTCTCTCTCTCTCTCTCTCTCTCTCTCTCTCTCTCTCTCTCTCTCTCTCTCTCTCTCTCTCTCTCTCTCTCTCTCTCACACACACACACACACACACATGTCACACTTAAACATTGTCACCGGACACATCTGTAAACTCAAACTGGGTAAAAACATAATTTGGCCAATGAAACAATTACTGTTCCAGTCAAGGTCGTGACCTTCAGCCCAGTGGTGCTGAATGAAGGTTCCCAATTTCCCTTCTAAAATCTTGACCAGCTGCAATGTTCCAGTTATTCAGAATTATATAATAATAATAAACCTGATAAATATAGCACTTTTTAAAAACAGAGTTTAAAAAGCAAGAATACTAAATACAAACATGAACACTTAAATGATCCATTGACCAAACTGTAAACTTTTAAGCCACTTTTTTTTATTTTTATTAATGCATTGATTACTGGAACTGTTAATACAGACCAGTCTAATCTGTTCGTCGCTCGCCCGGAGTTTCCCTGTGTGAGGCAGCGCTTCCCAGACTCCACCAGGGGCCTTTTAAAGACTATTACGTCTCCTCTTCCTCTCCATTACTACATTACGGTTTGTTGTCAGTGATCTAACCCAGTTAAAGAACAGTAGGTCTGTGAAAACCCACTTCCTCCCATATACACTGAAAGCAGTGTGTAAAAAAAAAAAAAAAAAAAAAAGGATAGGATGATGGGCCAGACAGACTCCAGTCATGTGGAAAGTAATCACATCAGCTGTTATCTCCTCATTAACTCCAGTCTAAACAGTGCATCCCTATTAGTGTGTGTGTGTGCGTGCGAGCATGTGTGTGTACTCATGTGTGTGAGACGCTGCAGAAGTGAGAGTATGCATATATATATGTGTGTGTGTATATGTGTGTGTGTGTGTGTGTGTGTGTACCCCATGGCTTTGCATCACTGATTCCTAGTTTAGCCCTGGTGTAGATCCAGAGTCCGATAGGCAGCCGGGGGCCACGGCCATCTGGGCTCGGCCCCAGGTGACCATCTTCTGGATTGGGGGTGGTACATGGACAGCATTACAGGATTGGGGGTATGGTCTCGGGGTTGGGGTTGGGTTTAGGGGCTGATTAGTAAGCAAGGTAGGATAAATAAATAAATACACCCCTCCTCCCCTCCATCCGCTGGCCTCGAGCTTCGCGGTATGACGGCGAGAGGAGGGCCTGAACATACAGCTGTCCTCAGCCATTATCAGTGATGGATGAAGCCGGAGCAGAGCATCAATGGCATGCCCGGTGCTCACTCACTCGAATGTGTCAGCGTATTGCTCTGTGTGTGTGTCTGTGTGTGTGTGTGTGTGTGTGTGTCTTATTTAACTGTGTGTGCGCTCATGAGAAAGAGAGAGGAAGGACAAAGAGAGGCCGAATGCGAATGGCGTGCCAGGAATATCCCGATGACGCAAATTAATCACTCGCAATGTTTCAGGCGACAGAGTGAGTGGAACAAAAGAGGAAATATGCGCTCGATTCATTTCCCGCAGTAAATCCTGCTGTTGTGTGACTGGAGTTCGAGTGGGCGACGTCTCATCGCCGCAGCTGCTCCAACTGCCGGGGCCCGGCTCGCCTTCCGGTGACAGCTCTACCTGTAACGTGCTGTGACAGTGCAGCATATGTCCTGCAGTGCCGGGCGGGATTATCCACTGAGGAAGGGCAGGGAAGTTTCCCAGCGAAATAAATCAGTTGCCACAAATCCAACCCTGTGTCCGCTCATGGGGGACGAATTGAATCGACCCGAGATGTAGAGGGGACGTGGCGACACGGTGGCGTTGACTAACGGCTCGGCGTATTGACGGCGCTGACCTTTGACAGAAGGGTGTCCCCCCCAATTACCAGAGCTTATTAGATCTGTGGCACGATTTAATATATTTAATATGATTTTCATTATACCGCACTCGCAGATTGTGACTGACAAGCACGTGCATGTTCCCTGTTTACAGTACACACACATTCATGCAGTGCATCTATGTGCAGCACTTTCTCTGTCATACATCGGTCATACACTGTCGGCACAGAGGCAGTTTAGGCTCAGTGTCTTGCCCAAGGACACTTCGGCACTCAGCATGGGGGAGACGGAGATCAAACCACTTCCACCCTCTCTGTTACCTCATGAGTCTGCAGCACCACCTCTCATTTTCTTGGCAGAGCTTATGACACAGTTTCCGATACCTGGACTTTTGGACTGATACCGATCTGTTACCAGTCCATTAATACAAATCAAAACAACCTCTAACACAGCTGTATGCTACTAACCTGGTATGGAAGTGATGATTGCTCTCATTGTTGTATGGCTCACGTTAAACCCTTTGAAAAACAGAAACAATAACAGAGAACTTCTTTTATTATCTCATTTGACAGTTATAAGAGAGAAATGACACAAAGAATAAATCTAGGAATAGAAATACGACCTCTTAAGTGGAGCCACCGCTCCAAATGTGATTGCTGACATTTTAACGAGCTCTGGCCAACGCGACACAACCAGGAAACAATTCTGCTCCGCTCTGAAAACAGAACTTGCAAGTAGCAGTATAACAAAGAGGTTGTGAGTGGAGTGGAGTTAATATATTTTAAAGACGTGTTATCGTATCGGTACGTAGATTTGCACACTTGCGGATGTCCAATCTGACATTTTCGGCTCTATCAGAGGCATTTCTGATGATGGTATCGGTATCAGAACATCTCTAGAGGCTTGGAAAATCTACTGTAAGTCTGCATCGATATCCCACAAGGTCGTACTGGAGGACACTTGAAAAAAAGCTGGCAGTGCCTGTGAACAGGAGGAGGAGGAGGAGAGGAAGGAGGAGGAGAAGGAGTAAAATAAAGAATCTGTCTGAAGCAAAAGCCCAGATGGTTGTTGAACGCCCCAGATAGTTCAGACGTCTGATGATGACCAATGCACTAGTGGATCGTATCTGAAGTGTGTGTGTGTGTGTGCGTTGGTTTGGGGGGGGAGGGGGTTAAATCGAATCCAATAATGCTTCTCCACTCCCAGTCCACCAATTAAAGTAATCAATGCCATGCCTGACTTACCACAGCCTGTGGCTTGTGAATACTATTACCTTAGCCTCACCAGCGATGAAGCCGTCGTCGCTCTGAATTTAATTCTAACGTAATTAACCTTGTGTGTAATCCTGGGAGCTTGCTGACGAATGTCCAAAATGCTAACTCAATCCCCGGCCGAGGTTTTCCCCTAATTTGATTAGTGTGCACTGACTCATATTCGCACAATGCCGTTGTGTGACTATACAGCTGTCAAACACAAGAAATGGGCATAAGCAGCCAATTAAATATGCAAATATATTTCATCCTCTTAGGTGAATTGTGTGCGTGAAGGGATTCGGGCCACTCAGTCGTCCTGATTGGCCGGAATTCTCTTTGGTAATTAAAAGCTTTGTTTCGCCGGGGTCATCTCGTCGGCGCACGGCCTTTAACAGCGGTAACTAACAACCGTAGGGAGGAGGGGGGGTGGATGTGCGGCAACGTGGCACAAACCAATCTAATAAGAGGCGGTGATTTGCGTCTGCGTCGGGTTTGGGAGCAGAAAGCCGGCTGGTGCTGTTACAATCGAGACTGGTGGTTCTGTCTGGAGCGCGCTGATCCATCAACGAGAAGTGACAGCGGCGCAGACACGCCTGTGATGGACCGGTCGTGGACCAAAGAGCCACCAGACCGTTCTCATACAGAAGATACAGCGGCGGGTGGAGAGAGAGACTGCGCACGGCGAGATGCAAAAAAAAGAAGAAAACGAACACGAACGCTCGGAAAAATCTTTTATTTCCCCCAAAAATTGAGCCTGACACTTCAGCAGCAGTGGCTTTGTCTCGAGCACATCTCTGATCTATTGTTGTAAATCCTTCTCACAGGTCCTGATGTGCCACCTACTAACCTCGCTGTCTCTCCCGGGGGGGCGCAGAGCAGCGCCGGCCCAACTGATAATGACGGGGGGGTATTGAAAAGGCGAGTAACCCCCGCAGTTTCCCCCCTGTCTACGATTCATTAACCCGATTTGCGCTGAGCTCTGTCCCACATGTGTCAGTGAGGCGCCTGCTGAGGATTCTACCCCCCCCCCCCAATCCCGTCCTCGGGCCCTGTCGCACTCGAGCTCGCCATCGAACCGACAGATAACTGTCGAGGAGTGAGGTCACCGCCCAAGTGTCCATAACCTTTCCATGAACGCTCTTATTGAAAATTGATATTTTTACAGATTTACAGCTTCTGAGACATGAGTTGAATGAATTTGAATGAAACGATTGCGGTTCATTGATCATAAGACTCAAACGTTTTTTTAAGATATTAACTCTACAAAATGAAATACTTCTGCTGTTTTCCCACATGATCTCATGAAAAAGTTTGGAGCAGCTGACTCGGACGTTTGTCACATACAAGCCATCCAGAAAATGTCAAGCAGCTATTTAAAATAATTCACTGAACAATTAAAAGTTGAAAAAGTTATTAATCTATGGCTCCATCTCATCAAGATTAAAATTATTCCACAGAATCAGTTTTCATAGATGTATGAAACCATGCATGTGTGTGTGGAAGATAAAAAACTCAAAGATTTCCCTCTGAGTTGAACTGATAACTGTCGAGGAGTGAGGTCACCGCCCAAGTGTCGATAACCTTTCCATGAACGCTCTTATTGAAAATTGATATTTTTACAGATTTACTGCTTCTGAGACATGAGTTCAATGAATTCGAATTAAAGGATTGCAGTTCATTGTTCATAAGACTCGTACGTTTTTTAAGATATTAACTCTAGAAAATTAAATTCTTCTGCTGTTTTCCCGCATGATCTCACTTGAAGATTTTCCAGATTCTCTGGGTTGGCAGGAAAAGTTTGGAGCAACTGACTCGGACGTTTGTCACATACAACCCATCCAGAAAATGTCAAGCAGCTATTTAAAATAATTCATTAATCAAATAAAAGTTTAAAAAGTTATTAATCTATGGCTCCATCTCATCAAGATTTAAATTATTCCACAGAATCAGTATTCATAGATGTATGAAACCATGCATGTGTGTGTGGAAGATAAAAAACTCAAAGATTTCCTTCTGAGTTTAACTGATAACTGTCGAGGAGTGAGGTCACCGCCCAAGTGTCCATAACCTTTCCATGAACGCTCTTATTGAAAATTGATATTTTTACAGATTTACTGCTTCTGAGACATGAGTTGAATGAATTTGAATGAAACGATTGGAGTTCATTGTTCATTAGACTCAAACGTTTTTTTAAGATATTAACTCTAGAAAATGAAATTCTTCTGCTGAATTCCCACATGATCTCATTTGAAGATTTTCCGGATTCTCTGGGTTGGCAGAAAAAGTTTGGAGCAACTGACTCGGACGTTTGTCACATACAACCCATCCAGGAAATGTCAAGCAGCTATTTAAAATAATTAATTGATCAATTAATAGTTTAAAAAGTTATTAATCTATGGCTCCATCTCATCAAGATTAAAATTATTCCACAGAATCAGTATTCATAGATGTATGAAACCACGCATGTGTGTGTGGAAGATAAAAAACTCAAAGATTTCCCTCTGAGTTTAATTGATAACTGTCGAGGAGTGAGGTCACCGCCCAAGTGTCGATAACCTTTCCATGAACGCTCTTATTGAAAATTGATATTTTTACAGATTTACAGCTTCTGAGACATGAGTTCAATGAATCTGAATGAAACGATTACAGTTCATTGGTCATAAGACTCGTACGTTTTTTGAGACATTAACTCTAGAAAATTAAATATTTCTGCTGTTTTCCCATATGATCTCACTTGAAGATTTTCCAGATTCTTTGGGTTGGCAGAAAAAGTTTGGAGCAACGGCACGGACGTTTATCACATACAACCCATCCAGGAAATGTCAAGCAGCTATTTAAAATAATTCATTAATCAATTAAAAGTTTAAAAAGTTATTCATCTATGGCTCCATCTCATCAAGATTCAAATGATTCTACAGAATCAGTTTTCATAGACGTATGAAACCATGCATGTTTGTGTGGAAGATAAAAAACTCAAAGATTTCCCTCTGAGTTGAACTGATAACTGTCGAGGAGTGAGGTCACCGCCCAAGTGTCCATAACCTTTCCATGAACGCTCTTATTGAAAATTGATATTTTTACAGATTTACTGCTTCTGAGACATGAGTTCAATGAATTTGACGAAACGATTAGAGATCATTGTTCATAAGACTCAAACGTTTTTTTAAGATATTAACCGGCTCGGACGTTTGTCACATACAACCCATCCAGAAAATGTTATGTCAAGCAGCTATTTAAAATAATTAATTAACCAATTAGTAGTTTAAAAAGTTATTCATCTATAGCTCTATCTCATCAAGAATTAAAATTATTCTACAGAATCAGTTTTCATAGACGTATGAAACCACCATGTTTGTGTGGAAGATAAAAAACCCAAAGATTCCCCTCTGACTTCTTACTTCTCACAGATATGAACACAGAATGGGAGATGGATGGTGGAGTGAGTTGTGTTGACGGCTCATTAATATTAATAATAACTATCATGTTGTCCAAGGTGTGTTTTCACCAGCGGCTTCTAACGTGACTCACCCAGGCCGACGGCTGAGAGCTGAATGGAAACAGATGCATGTTTTTAAAAGTCGTTTCTTGGTAAAGGGGTGTGGTGGAGGCAGACACTGCTGAACAGGCAAAATGTGCCTCAACCGCCTCGGATACCTCAGTACATCCTGCTCCCCCCCCCCCCCCCGAGTCCAGGCCTTGTGCAAACCCTCCCAGGGGCATGCAAAGAGGGATTTGCAGTGTACACAGTCATCATGAGGCCTCAGCGGTGCGGGAGAGAGCCACTGGTGGAGGGAACTCATGGCAGCGCTGGAGTGGAGTGGAAGACTATTCAAACTTTAATATCTTTCTGTTTTGTTTGCTTCTTTTTGTTCAGAAGTGACGACAAAAGTAGCTTAAACAAAAGCAAACGAGCTACACACTCTTCACTCCCATCTTAAATGGAGCAGCTGACATTTTATGACTTGAAACACAAACATTTTAGAGGTTTTTAAATAAAAAATGGACAACACTTCTCCACTTCCTCCCACTAGATTAGATAAGATTAGATTCAACTTTATTGTCATTGCAGGGTACAAGTACATATACAACGAAATGCAGTTTAGCATCTAACCAGAAGTGCAAAAAAAGCAGTAAAAGTGCAGAGTATTGTGCATATTAAAGTGAAAATGTAAATAAATAAGATCTGTACAGTAAGAAATATATATGGAATATTACAGTATTAACAGGAATTGTAAGATATAAGGACGATGAATACACTTTGAGCAGGATAAAAATATGAATATATATAAATATGAATACACTATCACTATCCATGAAACTGAAATACCAAAGGTACAAACAACTCCATCTTTTGAGCCTACACAGTCATCCCGTTAATCCCATAAACCAATCATGACCTTTAACTCACGTTTTTCATAGAATCAAATATCTAATATAAACCAAACTTGCTTGAAACATGAACATTTATGTGACTTGACTTTTTAGTTTGGTCCATGTCCCATCCACTAACATGGAGGATGCAGGACTAACGGCCTATACTGCAGCCAACCAATCCAGGTTTAATCCTGAATCCTCTTTCCCCCCCCCCCACGTTTTCCACCACCCATCACTGTCACCCTTCCTTGCAGGCCTAAAGGTCAAGGGTCAGACCCATCGTAGCTCACCAGTGATCAAACACAGCACTGCAGACGCCAAATGACCAGCTAATCAACCGTTACATCACCTTCGGACACGCGGACAAATGCGCACTCCCTCCTTTTTCCTCCCTTTCTAACCCTTCAAGGCTAAACTTTTGGTGACGTACCACAGTCAGGAGGCGTGGAGTTGTGACAAATGTGTCCGTCGACCGCGGCCCCGTGCAAACACAAACCCATTGATTGGTGGGCGTAAAGCACCAGGGAGTCTGGAAGGTCTGCTCCGGCCCGAGGTGACACCATTACTCCACAACTCAACCCTCAATCAATACGTCTCTCGTGGAGCTTTCCCTCCGTGCAGGACAGTTTTCCCAGCCGCTCGTCCGTTCAGCTGGAGGTGCACGCGGAGGATGGTTTCGTTTAGCCTAATTTGGTTTACAGGCAGACAGTGTTTATTGGACCAGAAAACCATTTGTTATCTGTTTCCTCTGGAGGAGCAGTCATGAATCAATCCGGGTACAAATGTACAAACACAGAAGCGCCCCGGTGATTACTCCAAATAAACACACACACTCAATGGGATAAGTTCACACACACACACACACAAAGGGAGGTGGAGTGAGCGCACACGCGTACGCACAACCTGGCACAAAACTCCCTCACACACACACACACACACACACTTTAAAAGACAAGTATTTACTGTAACCTTAAGCGAGTTTTGAGTTGTGTTTCTGTTACGTTACATGACCGCTACATTAACAAGCTCTGCTGAAAGTGTGAATCTCAGTATTTACAGGAACCACAGCACATGCTTCTTCTTGTAGCCCACCCATAATGCATCAGGGCTGTTGTATAGCAGTGATGAAAGGCTGATGGGGGGTACCCATTGAGTTTGTGCAGTTTGTCTCCAGCCGGCTGGAAGTGACATGTGGCTGGAAGGTCACAGGTTCACTCTGGGGTACAAGACATTTTTTCCATCACTGTCGAAAGCCGTTTTCAGACTCAGGATGTCTGCAGAATTGGGTTTCTGGAGTTTCTAGAGATTGATTTTTCATCCTGAGATATGTGTATTCTTTTTCGTTTTTCTATTGTGAATCCTGGAGAGGTTGTGCAGGCTGTGGCCCCTCCTCTCGCCCGACCTCACCTGTGATTGGCTCCAGCCCTCATATAAAATACAAGTGGTGAAGTTGATGAATGGATTTTTATGAGCGTTGTTATTCACGGTTACTTTATTCTATTATGTTTCTCCATCCACCCTCTCTTTTACTCTTTCTCGTCTCTCTCTGGGTACATTTGTTGAACTAATTGATTTTTAAAGGGACGTTAAATCAACTCAACGCTAAATTTCATGTTATAACCGTATATTTTGTGGTTTGGCAATTTGTATCCCTGTGTCTGTCTGTGAAACACTTTGTACGTGTGTTGAAAGGGAAACAACCTACTGACAGCTCAGTGTCTTCAAACCCAAGTTGTGCAACACGGTGATAAAGGCTACTGTTGATGTTGAAGCGTGGAGACTAATATCCCACAATGCACCGCTCTGCTCTCCACCTGGGCTGGCTGCGGTCGCCTGCTGGTTAACGGCCTCGAAACAATGGCTTCAGAGAAACGTGCGGCTTACATAAGAGCGACGACACATGAGTGATCAATGGCCACACGACCGCGACGTGATTGGCCGAGGATGAGCCAGAGAAGAGAGTGAGAGAAGGAGGTGAAGAGATGTCAGCGCAGATATTATCACATCAGTGGGTGAACGGCAGCGGGTGAATTAGATTTAATAATTAGTGCTTCATGTAGGCTTCTCTCTCTTTTTTTTCGTCTCTCTCTCTTTCTCGTTCTGCTCCCTATCTTTATCACTCCCTCTCTCTTTCTCTCTCACTTTTTTTTCTATCTCTCTCTTTCTCTCTTTTCATTTACAACTTTTTCCATTCTTTCTCTCTGTGCTGTGTTGTGTAGCCAAGGCTGTTTCTCGCTCCAAACGCGCTTTTGAAAGGCTATTCATGGATTCTTCAATGAAACCCTATTACATTTGTGTGTGTGTGTGTGTGTGTGTGTGTGTGTGTGTGTGTGTGTGTGTGTGTGTGTGCATGTGTGTGTGCGTGTGTGTGTGTGTGTGAGAGGGAAAGAGAGACGGAGAAAGAGAAATAAAGAGAGGGAAAGGTATTCCGGGGGCCGTGCTACAGTACCATCTGTATGCAAATCTCCTCAGACTTTGGTAAACTTTGATCAAACACTAAGGCCTCCCTTTCTCTCCCTTTCTCTCCCCTTCTCCCTCCCTCCCTCCCTCCCTCCCTCCCTCCCTCCCTCACTCCCTCACTCCCTCCCTCCCTGTCCACTATGTGCTCTGCAATTACTGTAGCTGCACAGCTCTTTGTCAGGGCTACATATTAGGAACTGTCCCTCATCCTCCACACACACACACACACACACGCACACACACACACACACACACACACACACACACACACACACACAGACACACACACATTTTCTGCCCCAATACCCCTTGATACCCTGCTTGTAACTGCCCGTGCTTCTCTACCTACCACCACTCACAAAAACTCACAATTTCTGAACACCTGCGACCAAGCCGGACCGCACAACAGATGGTCTCACCCCCTCACACACTCACACCCACACACACACACACACACACACTCCCCCCCCGCCCCACAGATAGCAGGGCACTTGGCAAACAGAGCCCAGTGTGGCGGATGGGTGATGGGCATGCTTTTGTGCAGAGGTTGGGCACATTACAGGCACGCTCGCACTTGTGCCCCGGACACACACAGCAGCCATTGTTCCCTCCATACGGGAAGGTTAACGTGCTGAATGCAGATCCGGTGTCCGGCGGCACAATGGGAATGTTGTGGCAAGTGCTGTCAATTAATGACGGCGCGGGCAATAAAGAGCTCAGAGCCCCCGAAAACAAAACAAAACACAAACACGCCGTATTATCCGCTGTGTAGCTTTAATGCACAGCCGTCAGTGGGGTGTAAGCCCATTAGGGTTGTGGCATGTGAGTGTGTGTGTGTGTGTGTGTGTGTGTGTCTGGGCAGCTCCAGCCGGACAGTCGGTGGGCAGAAGGATAATGGATAATAATCAGGGAAGAGCCAGGACCATATGTCTGTTTAACGCCGGCTCCTCTCTGACACAATTAGCCCCCAATTTCTGAAAAGTAGATTTCCTCGGCTGCAGCTGAAGAGCGAGACCCAACAAGTGTGTGTCGGGGGGGGGGGGGAGCGTGCGAGGCAAGGGTGTGTGAGTGTGTGTGTGTGTACAGCTGAGAGGTGAACCGTTTTTATGTTTGTTTAACACAGGGAGCGTGGGCGGGACATGTGGCACTGGACACTGTTACGATCGTGTGTGTGTGTGTGTGTGTGTGTGTTTAACGATACTCTCCATGTGCGCACAGTGTTGGATTTCAGATTGAATGACACAGTTAATCTCGACATCTGAAGCCAACTGCCTCCGCTGGCTGTCATATGTTGTTTTTTCTCTTTCTTTTTTGTTCTCCCTCTCCCATTTTTTTCTGACGGATGTTATTGTCCCTGAACTTGTTTTCATCCTATAACCAGGCAGGATAAGCCATTAGGCAGATGGTAAGGGGAAGTCCCATGAGAGGACACGCACAAAACACGTGCACACACACACACGCACACACACGTACACAAAGACTTACTCCTGTACCATAAACACATACACAATAAGTGCACACAAAGACACCAGACCTACCAGACCCCTGTTATGTAATCTACCAGTTGCACTCCCCCACCGAGAGGCTCAGGCTTGGTCTGTCTCAACTCCACAGTCCTCAGTCCTCATATAGCCCTGTCTCTTACATACCATCTCACATACCTCTGGATCGTTTGGGTCCCGCTCCTATGGATGAAGTGGCTCTTAAGCAACTCAATGTGAAGAGCAAAGGAGTGTGTTATTGTCCTTGTTAAGACATATCAGGTTTGTGCTAAACTACAGGGTCCGAGCTGACATATGCTGCTACATGCAGTCATAAGCAGTGTGTGTATTTTTTTTACGTGCTGTTAATTCTCCTCCTGGCGAGTCTCCTTCTCCTTCTCCTTCTGTGAACACGCTGCCGTGCTGAATGGCTACTCAGACCGTGGCAACAGATTTCTCTTTCAGCCGTGTCCAGAGACCGGCTGGCCAGGCGGCTGAGTGGCACATATTTGGGCAAAGGCCCGGCACTGGAGTCACAGAGGGGAGGTGGAGGTCTGGATGAGGGGAGGAGGAGGAGGAGGAGGAGGAGGAGGAGGCCAGGGCCATGTGGCTGATGTTGGTAAACAGTATCCAGCCTTGTCCTGGCATCGCGGCAGGCAGCGCACAACGCCGCAGATATCAGGCGCCCGGGCCACACACAGACCGGGACAAAAGGTAGACACACATACAGACATTTGCATTCATACGAGCACGCACAATCACAGACACACACACACACACACATGCAGGGCAGAAATACACAGACTACTAACAGACAAATAAAAGACTCACTCTCAGTGTCTGCCACTCAGCAGCTGCTCCAGTTTCCATGGCAACGGCCCGAACAATGTGGTAGGAAGAGCTATGTTGGTGCGAGAGGGAAATAGAGAGAGGAGTGTGTGTGTGTGTGTGTGTGTGTGTGTGTGTGTGTGTGTGTCTGTGAGTGAGTTTGTGTGTTCGTTGCGGTGCATTTGAAGTGTGTGTGTAGGTGTGTGTGTGGGTGTGTGTGTGGGTGTGTGTGTGGGTGGGTGTGAGAGGCTACAGAGGGGGAGGCGGCCTCAGGGTGCCGAGACAGAGAGGATTCAAAAGACTCTCTCTTTATTTCTTTGTCAGGACGAGTCTTTGGGAAGCAGCAAAACAAACAGGAAAAATTGAATCTGAGAAAGACGCAGGGACTTTGTGACAGGTGACGTGTGCAGTTTTTTCAGGTGACGACAAAAGATCGACAAAGAGGCAGCCGTGAGGATTTTATGATGTCTATTTATTTTTCAAAATGAGGTATTTCAAAGTGCTATGAGTTGCAGCACTAAATGTACATTTTAAAAATGAAAAAAACAAACATCTTATATCCGTTTACCCAGTTCTATGCACCCGATAGTTACAAATATAAACAAAAGGGGAAGAAAGAAAAAGGCCAGGTACATGAGGATAGAACACATTTGCTGTACAAAAGAATTACTTTGAGATAGAAGGAAAGGGAAAGACGAGATAAAGTGATATCTACGGAGAACTCATTTTCATACGAAAATATAAGTATCAAATTTAGTATGTATCAGGTTCACACTAAAAGCATAAAAGGTGTGTAGAATTAGTAATATGATACAATACAAATGAAAAGAAGAGGGGAAAAAAAACAATATATTGTTATATTACAAAGTTTCATGACTCTCAAAAATCGAGGCCTTACAGTACTTTTTAAAGGTATATAAACTTCCAGTCTAGTTATTGGCAGCTTCCTGACATGTATAAAAAAAAAAAGAACAAGGACAAAATGTATTACAAAACAAGGCAGATCTGAGTGTATTTTTGTCTGTACACTATTGTTATATACAAAAGTGTCGGCTAGCAAGGTGCACAGTTATACATCCACTGACTTGGTTTGAGCACCAGTGTGAGAGGAGTGAGAGAGAGAGAGAGAGAGAGAGAGAGAGAACCTGTAGTGGCTTTGTTTACGTGACCCGTTACGCCTCAGTCGTCGTAGTCTCTTCAGTTGTTTGTCTTTTATTCATTTTTTTGCAGTGGTGAAGGCAAAGTAAATGTGCACTGCTTCCTGTACGTGAAACTCTCCAAAGCAAAGTGCCCTCGAACACCCGTCCCCCCCGTGGGAATCACCTGATCCCGGGCTGGTGTCACAGTGAGTACAAAAAAAAAAAATGAAACCAAAAAAAACAAGATACAAATAGAAATGATATCAAAAAACCAGAGGAAGGGAGGGAAGACTATAAAACAAAAGTGTGTCCTCGCTCCTTCCTCCATCTTTTTTTTGTTTCTTTTTTCAATCTTTCTATCTTTTCCTCAATGTGACTCGATTGGAAAAAAAGTTTAACCCTAAACATTCTTAATGTCAACAAATGTGCAAAAAAAGTGGCGGCAGTGAAAGTCCGAGCATCCCTCCAGCAAACCCCCCCCTCCTCCTCCTCCTCTTCCTCCTCCTCCTCCTCCTCCTCCTCCTCCTCCTCCTCCAGGTGTGTGCCCGGCATCTGAAGAGAAACGTCCTCTGAGATCTTGTGTTGGTGTGTGATCACATACGCAACAGATATGCAGGCCTGTGTGTGTCTGTGCTGAAGTGTAAAGGCCTGTGTTGGGGGGGGGTGGTGTGTCTGACTGAGTTGAGACAAGAGGGGGGGTCGTCCAGGGGGGTCTATTGAGTGTTTCTGTGTTGTATCGGTTTGTCCTTTAGCGTGTCCTTGCCTGCTCCAGCCGGCGCATCAGCTGCTGCCGGCGCGCCTGGAGCCGCTCCTTCTCCCGCTGGAGCTTCGTCTCCTCCGTCTCCAGCGAGCTCACGTACTCGGTGGCCTTCTTCAGGATCAGCACCTTCGCCGCCTTCTCGTTGTGCGCCAACTCCGGCACGTGGTCGCGCAGCGTCAGGAAGCTGGAGCGCAGGTCGTTCCGGCGCTGGCGCTCCAGGATGTTGTGGTTGCGTCGGCGCTCGCTGTCCTCCGAGTCGGAGCTGCCGCGCGGGCTGCAGTCGCCGCTGGTGCTGCGCTTGCTGCGTGCCGCCGCGGACGGGACGGAGCCGCAGGACACGGAGGAGGACGAGGAGGATGAGGAGGAGGAGATGGTCCTGGTGGGGCGAGGGGCGTCGGATGTCTTTTGCTTCTTTGGCGGCGGCGTGGGGTCGTCGTCCGAGGTGTACGGGGAGGGCGCCGCGTAGTTGTGCTGCTGCTGGTGGACCGAGCTCCTCTTCAGGATCAGCTCTTGGGGGGCTCGGCTGACGAACCGGCTCGAGGCGCCGGACCCCGAGGAACCGCCTCTGGCTTCGTGACACTTGGGATGCACCGAGATGGTGACGGTGCCTGTCGCCATGGGTGACGCCTTGTTGATTGTGGAGCGCCTCTTCTCTACCGTGACCACATCGATCTCCTCCTCCTCCTCCTCGTCCTCGTCCTCCTCTTCCTCATCCTCGTCCTCATCTTCGTCCTCGTCCTCTCCCTCCTCTGCTTCGTCGTCATCTTCGTCTTCTGGGGAGAAAAAGAAAAACGGGAGGTGAGTGACTTGATCGTTTCCGACACACACACAAGCATTCTCGCTATGTCATCAATGTGTTCCAGCGGGTGACAGGTATGTGCGTTGAGCGTGTAGACCTGAGAGTGAGATCAAGAGAGAGAGAGAGAGAGAGAGAGAGAGAGAGAGAGAGAGAGAGAGAGAGAGAGAGAGAGAGAGAGAGAGAGAGAGAGAGAGAGAGTGTGGGAGTGGACACGTTGCTCAACGTTGTTTGCATTAGCACAAAACCCCCTTAATGCTTAGTGTCAGTCACTCGACTCATCTCCTCTGCAGGCGTTGACACGTTCAGTTTCAGCGCTGAGCAGACAGCCTGGGTTTCTGCCTTTCATTCTACCCCCCCCCCCCCCCCCCACACCTCCCACTCCCTCCTTCAAAACCTCTCCCTAATCTTCTCCTGCGAGACGAGACAGTTTTTTAAGTCCGATGCCGATTCCGTCTCTCAGCGGAAGCTCCAGTTCCACGCTGACTGGCTGCGATTGTCGCTCGGGCGGCGGTTCGGGGACTTCACCTTAACTTTGACCCGCGGTGAAGTTAGAAAACTGAGCTCCTCCGTCTTAATACCTGGGTGCGGAAATCGTGCGACTTATCGTCCCACCGACCCGGCGCCTTTGAGGATGAGAGGAAGTGGGCCCCATCGTGAGGCAGAGCGTGTGAGGCCCGGTTCAAATGCCTTTGTGATAATGGTTCTCATTATCAGCTCAGGAGCATCTGAAGAGTGTGGCATTTTACAGCTGACAGAAACTCACTTCAGACGCCGCTGTACACACACTGTACACACACTGTACACACACTGTACACACACTGTACACACACTGTACACACACAGAGGCTGGTGCTGCCATCACAACAAGGCCGGGCACAGCTGGGTGGATGTGGGGGGCGTGGCTGGCTTTGCCACATGTGAGGCTGGGATTTAGCTGTTTGGCATTTGGCTCTCTGAATGGAACAGCTCATTTATTGGGGTTGGGAAGGGGTATAAATAGAAGAAAGAGCATAAAACCTCTGCACGGGGAGATAACACATCCGCCTAAGTGGGAACTGAAGTCCTCTTTCTATAGGAGCAGATTTCAAGTGTCCCTCTTGGTACTGTACGACTCATTTTTTTTGGGGAGTGATGGGGTTCCCTTGCTCCAGCGGCTCATTCACAGGGACAAACCAACACTGTGGAGTTTCACAGTCTGCGTTTGGGGGCGATGAGAAGGCAACGAGCTCCACAACAACACAGGAGGAAGCACATGGGGCGGGAGGATGGGGGGGGGGGGGCGGCAGGCGATCGGATCACCACCCATTTCTAAGCCTCGGAGCTGGAGCGGCGCCAGGGAGACAGCTGTCGAGAGGGGAGCGCTTGTTCAAAGCTGTCACCCCCCCCTCCTCCTCTCTCCTCTCCTCTCTCTCCTCTCCTCTCCTCTCCTCTCCCCGCCCCTGCTAAAAAGAAGCAGCCCGGGCCCTCCTTCCTTCCATCCTCTTTCCTCCCCCGTGGAGGAGGTGTTTGGCACAGGGGCCGGCTGTGGGTTCTGCCCTCTGTGCCAAGCTGGAGGCCTTTGTACTCCTGCGCCACAGCGAAAACACACCGATAAGGACTCGTGAGTGTTTGTTTAGGGGAACTCATGGGCAGTAATAGATGGGAGATGAAGTCTTAGGGCGATTAAACACACACACACACACACACACAGACACACACACACACACACACACACTCTCATTTCCGAATCCAAACACATAACCACTTCCTACACTATTTAACCACTTCCTACACTATTCCCCTCCTGAAGATGATGGTAAAATACGAGCGTGTCAGTCCCTTGTTTCTATTCTTGTCTCTGACCAAAGAGCTAATTTTACTCCTCCTGACTCTAATAAGTGCCCATTTCCCCCCCCCCCACTGCTCGCCAATCCTCCATGAACCCAAGCGTAATGACAAGCCTTCACGGCACAGTGACCCCATCACACACTTTATCAGCTCATCACATTATTGAAACACCTTTTCACAACCTGGTCACAAGTGAGGTCAGTGAATGTGTGTCTGTGTGTGTGTGTGTGTGTGTGCGCGTGTGCGTGTGTGTGGTGCGTTATTGTTGTGTTCAGATGCCAGCCCCGGGTTCACTAAGGCGCACGATTCCCCATTTTACTGCCATCTGCCGGATGAAGAGCCCGCTGATTACATAAACCCTCGTTCACTGTGTCACTTCTCCACTGTGTGCGTGGGTGTGTGTGCGTGTGCGTGTGCGTGTGTGTCTGTGTGTATTGCGGGGAATGTGAAGAGGTATAATCCGATTGTGGGCCAGCCAGTCATATGAACAAGCTCCTGTCCCTCCAAATAGGCAGGGTGGTGGATAATAATAATAATAATAATAATAATAATAATAATAATAATAATAATAATAATAATAATAATAATAATAATAATAATAATATTAACAATAATAATAATAATTTTAAAAAAAAAACAAAAAAAAAACAATAACAATATAAAAAAATTCTAAATTTATGTTGTCATTAGAATTTCCTAGTAAAAAAAAGGTAAACAAAGGCTTTTGGCGCATCTTCGGGTTCTTACCGGAGTCGCTGGATACGCTCCCGTGGTCCGTGGACGTATTTACGGTCCCGGGTAAGTCTCTGCTGCAGCTCTTCTTGTTCACCGGGAAAGGGAACACCACCGCGGGGTCTACACACTCCGTCACCGAGCTGCTGCTGGAGCTGGAGCTGTGGACCACCACCTCCGGCGCCTTTACGCACGCACTCCTGCCGCTCGCCGTGGCCGTGGAAATAGCCTTCCCGAGTTTCTCCGTGACCACCCGCTCCAGCTTTTCCCTGGCGGAGAAGCCGCTCCACATACAGTCCTGGATGATGATGCTGTTGGGGTTAGTATCCAAAGCGGAGCCGAACAGGTCCCCATCGTCGGACGCCCCCCAGATATCATCCTCTGGCAGCAGCAGCAGTTCGGAAGCCCAGTCCAGGGGGTCCCCCAGCCCGAAGCCCAAGGGGTCCGGTTCCGGGTCGCCAGTGGCCGGCTCCCCCGGTAGCACGGCTCGGCTCGGGGACAGGGGTGGCGTGGGCAGCAACTCGAATTTCTTCCAGATGTCCTCCCCCGGTGGCGCAGCGGCGGGACCACAGAAGTAGAAGTCGTCCTCATCCGGGAAGAAACACGGTTGTAAGGAGTCAAACTCCAAATCGGAGTTTTTACTTATCGTCGGCATTCTGTCCCACAAACTGTAAAACCTGCGAAAGGGGACAAAAGGGACTTTTAGTGTCCATGCTGAGGAAGCGTCTCTCCCTCACTCCTGTGTGTGTCACACCTGGAGCAGGAGCAGGAGCCGAAGCCCACACACAGACACACACAGACACACACACACACAGGCTGCTCCGCTGGATTCCACACTCACTCCTTCTGTGAGCTGTTTCAAAAACCGCACAAATCTCACAGGAGATTGTGCGTAAAAGTGACCGAGGCGCACGGACTGGTGCCAAAGGACGCACCGGGTCAGCGCGCACAAAATGACACAAAAACGCCACAATAGCAACAACTTAATCTAAGAGAGAGGTCATATTTATGTCAGAAATAATCATAATAATCATAATAATAATAACACGTTTCTGTGTTTAGATGATGAGAGGATGCTCACCTCGTCCTGACTTGGGATGATAGTGCGCGAAGCAATTTGTCCTCGTATATCTCGCAGTCAGTGATACAGACACCAGATTTGTTGCAGTCATCTACTTTGGGAGCACAGACAGTCCTCTGACACACATTGTGGCTGGCTGCAGTGTGTTATACACCGAGTTCTGCGGGGAGGAAAAGAGGCTCCTCCCTCCCAGGCTGGAAGGAGGAGGAGGAGGAGGAGGAGGAAGAGGAGGAGGAGGTGGTACAGTCGAGGCTCTGGGTTTCTGGCTGGCAGCTTTTCTTTCAAGGTGAATCGAGGAAAATAATAGTCTAAACAAAGTGAGGAGGGAACGACAGCAAACGAATGCACAGAAAAGGGGTGGAAGAGGAAAAGGGGAGAGTGGAAGAGAATGGAGAGAAATGGAAGGAGGCACAGACAAAAGAAAGAAAGAACACAAAGTTCAGAATAAAGAGGAAGAATGATGTGTTATGGGTAGCCTCGGGCAAACTGTCTTTTCTCTCCTCTCTTGTCTCCGTTGGGATGATCAGTCGAAGAAGAACCCCGGGGGCTGCTGGGATTTGACGTCTTGGTCAGGTTGCTCAAGGGCACTACAGCAGACCCCCCCCCCCACCCCCCCAACACACACATATATAAACACACACAGACAATACACACACTATACATGTATTTATCACAGCAATACAAACAACGTGTGTTGCTTTTGAGGAAATTGTGTTTGAAATAGAAAAAAGCGTGTGTTTGTTGTTGTTTGGCACAGTCTGGATTAGATAACTCAACATGTTTTAAAGTAATACTGAATTTGTTATATAATAATAATAATAATAATAGATATTTGTGTATGTATGACATCAATAATCACACATAAATCCAGCTTTTTACGCACAAGTGGCATTTCATCTCACATGTACTGTCCAGATATTTACTGTCCAGATATTTACTGTACAGATATTTACTGTACAGATATGTCCCCCCCCCCCCCCTCAGTCTCTGAATCTCCCTCTTTCTCTTTTGTCTGAGCGCCAGCAGCATCCCCTGCATCAAGGGCTCACTGCGCCCTCACACGGACACTCAGGGGACTGCACACAATTACGCGCACCGCAGGCTGAGCGAACCCAGACAGACAAAGACATAAAAAATCACAGAGTGAACAGAAAGAAAAACAACACAAACTGCTCTTCGGCCACAAGGAGCAGCGTGTTTATTCCACAACCTCTCTCTCTCTGGAAACTCTCTCTCTTTATCTCTCTCTCTCTCTCCCTCTCTCTCTCTCCCTCTCTCAGACAATGGAAGCAGCCCTTTGCAGCTGCCTCCTCCGGAATAGGACGAGGATCCGAGAGGAGCGTGTTACGTAACCGCAAGCGGTGGTTGTAGCCGGGAGTCATTCCCATTCCCTTTTCTAATGACAGCTTAGGAGGAATGGTGCATCTGTAATTATGCACACAGGCACACACACACACACACACACACACACACACACACACACACATACACAGGTCCTGATAGTGACTTATTCAGGGTAAACGTTTACCAAAATGGAATCCGGTTGAACTCCAGCTGTGAGCAATGTCCAGTTATTTCCAGTCACACAATGGCAGATGACCAAAACAGCACTTGTGTATTCAAGGTGTGTAAGGAAACATAAAATGGGCTACTGTTTATTCTTTATTGGCTTATTTCAAAGCTTTAAATTGAACAAATTCCCGTTAATTGACTCATTAAAAATGTGTAAACTAATTAACTGATATCACAGGGACTCGTGAATTTAATGAGAATATTATGTAACATGAGAGACACACTTTTGACTCTCTGCTTGTTTTTTTCTTCTTCTTCTTTCCCAATTCTGGATCGAGTTCAAACGACCAGTGAAAAGTGAGAATGTGCAGCTGTTTTCTCCTCAGCGTCGGAATAGCAGGGAGTTTCCAGTCAGCTCCCAGGAACTGAGGAGATGCTTTTGAGAATCAGGAAAAACTCCCCACGGGCTCGGCTCCGTCCGCTGTGTCTCCAAACTACTGTTCAGCTCTGACCCGGCAAGCAGCGGCGGCTGCAGCAGCTTCCTCTGCTGTGAACCGAGGCCGAGAGTGGGAGTGAGAACAGAAGAGAAAGTATGTTTTTTTTTTTAATGTCCAGTGCTGATCGGGTGAGAACAGGAAGCCGTCTGGGGCTACGTCCACATCACGTTTTCCAACTTGAACGGCCTCTGTCCAAACAGAAACTGCCTATCACCTGAAAACCTATCACCAGGCCAGTGTAGACAGGAATTGCTTGAATAATATCTTCCCTTCTACCCACGGAAGAAGTTCTAACTTGCTAAAATGCAGAATTTAATCGCCCAACCGCTGTAAGGAAAGACAATAGGGTCAGGAACGCTTGAGAGGCGGTGGACTAGTGGCAGAAACTTGGACTATGGGCAGGAAAGGTCTCTGGTTCGTCTCTGGTTCGACTCCACGGAGAAACAACAAAAAGACGAACCTGGATTGATCTGTCCAAAAATCCAAGAGGATTCTCCCTACCCTCCCCTGAGCAAGGCACCTTACTCCCCCAACATCTGCTCCCCGGGCGCCGTACATAGCTGCCCACTGCTCTGTGTGTCCTGCACCAGATGGGTTAAAAGCAGAGGTTAAATTTCCCTCCTTGCATGAGTGTGCTTGTGCATGTCTGTGCATGTGTTTGGGACAAATAAATGTATCTTAAAAATTGAGTATCCATTTTGCGTTCAGCAGTGGTAACAAGGCTAATGCTCGTAGTTATCTTCCGGACGGGGGTCATGTGGTCACGTGAAAACTACGTTGTGACAGAAAGACTCAGTCAGCAAACACATGTCATCGTTTCCACACATTTCAATTTCTGCCCGTCTGGACAAAAGTTTTGCTCTGAAGTTCTTTAAACTAAAATGGAGCCAGTGGCCATTCACAACTTCTCAGCGCATCCATGGCAGAGCGGATTTCTTTTCAGCAGAAGTATGAATGAAGCCTCGGCTGAAAGCGGCTCACACAGTCTGCACACGTTCGCTCACTGAAATTGCCCCAGATGTTACAGCTCGAGCGTCACATCTGCTTACATCTGATTTGTATTCACATCAAGTCAAAGTCCTCCATCTTCCTAAACACATGCATTCAAATATATGGAAATACTCTCGCTCCCTAAATGTCTGCAGCTTCTTAGATCCCCTGTTGTTGTTATTATGGCTCAATCACACAGTCTCCCTCAGTGCGATTACCTGTGGATACATTAAGTCCACAGAAGTAGACAGAGAGACACAGGGGGGGAAAAAAGAAAAAGGACATGTCAGAGGAAGAACAACACTGGCGTCTTTGCCTGTTGTTTTTATGCCCAGTCTCCCTCCCACCATTCACCACTGGACCGGGACATGGATGGTTAAGCAATTAGGCCAGTTTGGATAAAAGATTCATAAGTCACCCCAGTGGAGAGTGCAAAGACAGGCGTTTTGTGAGTGAAAAGTCTGCTGCAGCGACTTCAGGAGTCAGCGTGTTGGGTCAGAGAGCACGCATATCATGTCGTGTCATATCTGTAGTGATTTTGTGTGACGTCTGTGGATGTGTAGGTCCGAAAACGCACAGCAAGCTACACGCAGCCCTCACATCACCTCGGTTCACCCACGAGATGAGAGTATACATCTTATCTGTGGGGACGCTCCGTCATGGAGGTCATGGTATCTGCAGGAGTCGTAAAAGTGCAGCTGGTTCAGATATGTGGACGACACCTGGGTCCAAATCCAAACACAGGAAGCCGATGCCTTCTAAGGACACTTCAATGCAGTGGATCAAAACATAAGGTTCAGCCGTGAGGAAGTCCGAGGAAACGGAAGCTCAACATGGAAGTGTATAGGAAACATACACACACACACACACACACACACACACACACACACACACACACACACACACACACACACACACACACACACACACACACACACACACACACACACACACAAACACACACACACACACACAAGATGAGAGACTTTTTTACAAGTACTTGTATATAGATAGATAGATAGATAGATAGATAGATAGATAGATAGATAGATAGATAGATAGATAGATAGATAGATAGATAGATAGATAGATAGATAGATAGATAGATAGATAGATAGATAGATAGATAGATAGATAGATAGATAGATAGATAGATAGATAGATAGATAGATAGATAGATAGATAGATAGATAGATAGATAGATAGATAGATAGATAGATAGATAGATAGATAGATAGATAGATAGATAGATAGATAGATAGATAGATAGATAGATAGATAGATAGATAGATAGATAGATAGATAGATAGATAGATAGATAGATAGATAGATAGATAGATAGATAGATAGATAGATAGATAGATAGATAGATAGATAGATAGATAGATAGATAGATAGATAGATAGATAGATAGATAGATAGATAGATAGATAGATAGATAGATAGATAGATAGATAGAGTACTTTATTCATCCCCGAAGGGAAATTAAGTCGTCATAGCAGCCGGTATATTTGAATACAATAAAATACAATACAATAGAATAAAATAAAAAATATTGAGGTAGAAAGAATAAAAACAGAAACACAAGATAAATAGGTAGATAAGGTGCAGTGGCAAGATGACGGTAATAGCACTGATGATATGATGGTAATGTTATTGTTAGACAGTATATCAAAATAGTACAGTATATATAGTATATAATATAACATAATATATATATATATATACTAATGTCCTATGCAGTTTATCTCTGTTGTATTTTTACAGCAAGAAGGTTCTCGGTTTGAATCCCAGCTCGGCCAGGGATGTATCTCTGTGGAGTTAGCCTGTTAGCCCGTTTGTGAGCCGTGACAGGTTCCAGCCCGAGACCCTTACAGGATAAGAATATAGATGATGGAAGGATCTGCTGTTAAGTTGTTGATGATTTTCATTTAATCCGTTTCACACGTCTTCAGAGCAAATACGACGAATGTAGCTCAGATTTGATGAGTTAGATCATTGCCCATTCCAAACAGGCGCCGCTCTCGTTTTTATAACATACGGTAGGACAGCATGGATGAGGAATCTGTTGTGTGTCCTCCATTTACTGTAAAAATCCGCCTCAGCTGATGAATCATGTAAGAAGAAGCTCTTTACTTTTAAAGCCAAAAGTGACTTCATCCAGATTTTGCAAGAGATCTAAGCAGGAGAAGCAGGAGCGAGTTGCAACACAGCCCCAGAGGAACCGGTGTGAGATCTTAATTCCTGAATTCCTTGGTGATCATCCCCAACATAAATAAAATCTTTTCAGTGATAGTTAAGTTATTTTCAATATAAACCAATGTGAGGGGAGAAGAAAAAAACGTTTCATTTTCCCATCTCGTCTATTTTTAGGGGACATTTTTCCCATCAAGTTTATTTCGGGAAGAAAAAACCACGACAAACTATTTTGGCGCTTTCGATATTTGGATTATGAGAGTGCCAGAAGTGTGCCTCTGCGGAGGAAGTGGGGGTTTGTCTTGTTAGATCTCGCCCCCTCAAAACTGTCTCTTAAGTTCCCCTGCAGCTCCACCTGTGCAATTAGACCGGCACATCAGATGATTCACGCGGCACGTAAACATCACTTTTTCCACTTGAGTAATGCTTGTGAATATCACCACCAGGATTCCTGCTGCGATCCATTCCTCCCAGCCTAATCCTGCCTTTGTCACAACAGCACATCGTGTTTGGAGACGGTTAAAACTGGATATTAAAACACACTCCTCCTGGGAAATATGCCTTTATACTGTAGGTAGAAAGTATATTTTGCAGGAGAGCTAATTTACACGGTTATATCTCATCGGTTGGAATATTAATTACCGTCAGCAAAGCCGCTGTGTCATCACAACATGGTGTAGATTTATCTCAGGATGAGCCTGGATACAGGTTTGCTTTGCTTATGTCATTGAGGGTTTGCCGTTGAGGAAGTAGCAGACAGGCTACGTTAACTGTAAGAAATGCAGCTACCCACCGGTGGAGCAGGTGAAGAATGCATTAAGAGATTTCACGCCGACTGCAACCAGGCATCCTCTCTGTGTGTGGGAGCTTTTTCCTCTCGTCTTCCTTTTCTCACACTTTGGCGGAACAGAAAAGTTTAGATAAGAAAATGATCATTTGAGCGACGGTGTGGAATTGTTCTTTCCCTTTACACGTTTTCTTTTCATTGATTTCTTCGTAGAATCCAATATCATTGATTTCTGTTTATTTATTCATTACATTGATCAGTCGCAGCCTTCACCAGTTCCCATTAGAGCGTAAAATGGGAGGTTATTGTGGATCACTGTTGCTGCATGGATCACATTACCAGTTATGGATCAAGTCATGGCCGTGGATCAATGAGCTCGGACCTGAAGGTGAACGTCGTTAGGACGCCTGACAATCAACTGCAAGTTGTGGTGAATTAGCATCAGCAGCAGCAGCAGCAGCAATATGAATCCAGTTGTTTTGAACAGTCACATCAGACAGCTGATCCAGAGTCCAGCACGGTGTCACAATGAAATATGCATCCTCTCTCTCTCCCTCACCCCTTCTCAGAAACCCTCTCCTGACTCGCCCCATGGGAGGAACGTTTGCTCCGACTGTTTAAAAGTGTCCCACGTAAATTGTGCGTTGCCCTGACAGCTTTACAGGCCTATTGTTGCTCTTCGGTGAGTTTGCAGGCCTGTGAATTAGGGGAAGGAAGCCTAACTTGACTGATGTTGATGTGGGGGTGAGTTACACAGACCGCGGAGCCAGAGCCCAATAAATAAACCATTCTGCTCCAATAAGACTTCAAGCATCCGTCCATCCATCGTGCCAATGAAAGTCCAATTACTTTACCTCCTTTTACTTTGTTATGTCTCCGTGAAGTTAGTTTGTCTGATGCCGTAGCTCTAAGTAAGTGGCTGCCTCAGTCCTTAACATATTTTCACAACACTCTGAGTGACAGCTCACATGGAACTACATTTTTCGGTGTCTACATTAAGGTGAACATACATTTTAACCATACTTCCATGGCCCCCTCCGTGCTGAGACGCCCAAAGTTGAGCTTAATGCTTTCACAGGTTTTGTTGGAAAAACAAGGGGTCACATTATTATGCATTAAGATTTTGTGTATGAATATATTTGTATCAAAACTTCCGCAAAGTTGGTTTCCCCTCTAACTTTATAATATTGTATTTTACAATTAAATGTAGAGAGCCTTTTATATATGTGAAGACCAATGTCGTCTGTATGAATATGAAAGAACAAGGAAATGGTTTGGACAATCTGAAGTGGTACATAGCTGTTAATATTGAGGTGAAATAATATATAGTAATTGTTGATTTTCAATCATAAATACTGACGTCTGTAAATACACACTTAAATATATTTCCCATATTATAACACTTAGTCTTGCCAGAAGTGCCTTTTGAGTACTTAATGCTTTATGTACAAATTTTTAGGTTTTTAGTCAAATTTATAACAGGCGTTCATTGACCTTTGACCTGGTTTAAATAAAACAGTGGAAATATTAATTAATAACAGCGATTGATTAATGTCCCTTAAAACAACAGAAAATCCAAAAAAAAATGTGTTAAATAAAAAGACAGATGTCCGTCCCAGATGGTGCAGTTGGTTTTTCTGTCTGTTTGAAGAACGCATAACATTGATAGAATTACTTCCTGTTTAGCAAGTTGTCTTCACAGTCAAAGTGCAAAGTTCGTTTTGCCGCTTATCGGGCTGAATCGCAGAACTTTTATTATATTTTTATTCAAAATCAAACTTTCTAAGAAGGCATTTCGGAGAAGCTGCAGAATCAGTTTGTCTAAGTTCATTGGAAGCCACTTCCTATAACGTGGGAGCTCTCGGAGCGAAAGCTGTTTCAAGGTGAGATAACGATAATTCCCTCCTACATAAATAAATATCTACGTTTTGCAGAAACAGACTCCATCAGTTCGTCCCAGTATTTCAACACAGACGCTGACGATTTTTTTTCGTGTTGAAAGCTTAACACGGAGGAAGAGTAATGTTATAAGCGGCGCGTCTGTTCCATGCCTGTGCCGGTGACCTCCCCTAACTGGTTAGTGCAGCTGTTGCTTAGTTTTGATAGAGGCCCCTGATAGCAGATAACACATAATGCTTTTTTTTTTCTTCTTCTCTTTTCTCTAATCATAACATGACGGGCGCGATGTGGGTTAGAGGGGAAGAAAAGGAGTGACACCGTGTTATGCTAAGTGACTTGTTTATTGTGATGAACACTGATGGAGACTGTGATACCTGAGGTCTTTGTTTGGAGTTGTCTCCACCCCCCCCCCTACACACACACACACACATTACACACACACACACACACACAGAGGAGGACTGTACGTTCCGTCACGCCGCCCTCACGTGTAAGAGCAGGTATTTCATTCTTCCACTTCCTTTAATTTACATGTGTTCACATAACCCACATAACCAAACAAGCCCTTGGCCCCAGTGAACCCTGCCAAGCCCTCCTGGAGGTCAATGAGCTCTTTTTAGCGTCCACCCGTCCCCCTCCTCCTTCCCCCAGCCCGTCTTTATCTCCCTGCATTTGTTTTGATCCTCAGGGGTCATTAGCCAGACTAAATGTTTGTCTGCTCACAAAGGGAGATGGTTAATATGTTTCAACGCATCCATTTGTCAGCTCTCTTGTCTCGGGCCGCACGGCGCGTGAAAGGGGAGCTCAGCGTCTCAACTGGCATTTCAAGACTTACAAGCATTTCAGCACCTCCGGCAGGAGAGGCCTTCGGTGTGTGTCTGAGTGTGTGTTGTGCATTTGTGTGTGCATGTATGTGTGTGTCGAGATACATTCCTCCTTTAGGGTTGGGTTCCCAGCCTCTCGGTCGATATATCACCCCTGACATCATCAACGTGCAGTACGGAGGAGAAAGAACAAGGAAGGTTTCACTTCCTGCCAACATGCTCCGTCCTGTCAGTCCACTCCAGTCAGATTAGCATGACTTACGAGAGGAGGAGAGAAGAGGGAGAAGAGAGGAGAGGAGGTGAAGAGAGGAGAGGAGAGAGGAGAAGTTCATTCAATCCTGGAACAATCATTCGCTGTCGAGGCGAGGAGACGGAAACCGAGGCCATAAATTTGAGAGTGAATGTTTTGTGTTGACAGGAAGTGGTGTTGTTGGCACCGTTTTAATCATATCATGGTGATTTGCTGAAGCCTGGCCCAAACAGGAAGCCGGCGGTCCAGAAAAAATGGCCGTCCTAACAGCATTTGGCCATCAGTGGGGCGAAGGATCCATTTGTGTCTGTGATGAGTGATTCTTTCCTGCTGCTGGGCCCTCCCGTGGTATTCAGAGCTGCAGGTTCCGCTCATAACTTCTGCCCCAGCAAGATGTGTCACATCTGTTGACACTGCATACATGACCCAAATTTTTCGTTGTGTGGTGTGTGTGTGTGTGTGTGTGTGTCTCTTTTGGTGTGTTATTGTGTACGTATATGCTTTGTAGATTTATGTCAGAAAGGTACGGCTGTGTAGTCGTATGATCAGTGGGGGAGGAAGAACTTTACATCTTCTACTACGGTTTACTAGAGTAAAAGTATAAAAGTTAAAAAAAAACATGCATCTATTTGTAAAGGTCATGTAACATGATGCGATGTGTTTCAATAAACAGATTATTACAAAAAAACATTAAAAAAAAAAGTATAAAAGTTTCTGCACATATATTTACCAAATGTCAAACCATTACAGACTAATTGTGATGCAATTGGATTAAAATCATTACATCAATTTAATATTGCAGGTATCAAAGATTTGTCTAAGTTCAATTATCTTGTAAAAACATCCTGTAAATCCTCCTTAAGGATCCATATAGTTGTATATTAACTCAATTAAAAACACATTAATACATAGTCAATATAGTTATCCACTCTGAAATATATAATTATCAAAACAGAAAATGCACTGCACCTCCCCCACTGTGTACACCGTTGCAATATTTCATATTGTATAATAGTATGTTGTGTAACAGATATTTTTACACCTCATCATTAATTCACGACGGCTGGATTCCACTCAGCTGCTTCAGTTTCATACACAACAGAGTCATGGTCGCTGCCGATCGTGACACCTGTGCTTCCAGATGCATTCACATCCACAGGAACGTGTCTGGAACCTCCAGGTGAGGGCTGGTGCCTGCATGGTGCAGCATGTAGGAGGTGACACTGTACATTTCCACTGTGGAAATCATGTGTTTTTGTTTACCGCACATCGACAAACCGGCGTCGGCCCTTATCTCCAAAATCACCCGATTTCGTCAGCGTCCTTTGTGTGAAAGACTTCTCTTTTTTTCTTCTTACTTTACATCCGCAGCGCCCACTCGCTCGCTGTGATGTTTGCGAGCATTTACCCAACTGAACTCTCACATTGACTAGACATCTAAAATCTACAATTTAGTACATAAAGCATTAAGTACTCAAAAGGCACTTCTGGCAAGAATGAGTGTTATAATATGGGAAATATATTTAAGTGTGTATTTACAGACGTCAGTATTCATGATTGAAAATCAACAATTACTATATATTATATCACCTCAATATTAACAGCTATGTACCACTTCAGATTGTCCAAACATTTCCTTGTTCTTTCATTCTCATATTCATACAGACGACATTGGTCTTCAAATATATAACAGGCTATCTACATTTAATTGTAAAATACAGTATTATAAAGTTAGAGGGGAAAGCAGCATTGAAGTCAGCAAGCGTTCTATTTTATTCCCTTAAGAGAAGTAGGTCTCTAGACATTTTAAGAAGTTCTGGAAAACGTGTGGAGCTGCCGACTCAGACATTTGGGTTGTTGAACGCAGATCCTAAAGAAAACTCCAATAAAATGTCTGAAATCTATGTGTGCAAATAGCTAGATTCTCTGTTTGCATGGACCCGCATTTGGCTGAATCTATATTGACTTCACGTACAGTTGGCTAATTAATAAACACTGTATGTCATGAGATCTGTCTGGAGCGTGTTGAAGTCATGAAACCAACCACGCAGAGATTACACGTGTGGAAATAGGACAGAAGACGAGGTTGATTACCCGAATCAATGAGTTGTGTCTAATGTAACAATCCAGTAAAACCAGTCGTGAATGTCTCGCAACGGCACATACCGATGCATCTTCACATTATGAAACGTGTGTGTGTGTGTGTGTGTGTGTGTGTGTGTGTGTGTGTGTGTGTGTGTACAAACTCCTCGTTGTTAAAATGCAGTTACATCCTAATGAGATGTAAATGACAACAGGAGGTGGTCTCCCTCTCCCTCAATGGGACGCCCCTCCACCTTTGAAGTCCTGATTTTTGGGGGTCCGGGGGTTGTCATAGCGATGCTCCCTGGTCGCCCTGACCGTCTCTGGGGACTTGGCTTTGATTGGAGTATTGACAAGCATGTGGCAGCCTCCTTCTCTTTCTGCTGCTCACTTCTCTCCCTCCCTCCCTCCCTCCCATCGCTGTCCCTCGAGCTTTCTCCCAAGAAAACGCACAAAGAAATCCGACGGCCTGACACATCAAGTGGAAAAAAAAAAGAAGTATCGCCGCCCGAGAAAGAAAATGCGAAGCCCCAATAACGTCAAAATTCCTAGTTTGAATCCTTTCGTCTGTGAAAACTTATGCAAAGCACTTTATATTTAGCCGCTTCTGTTTTGAAGGTGTGTTTTGATGATTTCGGAGGTCAAACCGAAAGCTGTGGATAATAATAACTCCTGCAAGAGATAGAACATCATGTCTGTGTGTGTGTGTGTGTCTGTGTGTGTGTGTGCACGCGTTTAGTGACATTGATTGTTGCCACAAAGGGCGGGAGGTGGTGTCAAAGGGAGAACAGCAGTGGGCATCGGCTTCAGGCTGACCACCAGCAAGGTAATCTGCCAGACAGACCACGCCGCTCCATCTGTTCCGTCTCTGCGTGTGTGTGTGTGTGTGTGTGTGTGTGTCTTTGCGCGCGTGTGTGTGTGTGAATTAGTGTCAGACGTGTCTCACCTTCCGCAGTGTAACGCTGAATTCACCCATCAGGGGAGTGGGGTAGGAAAAAACGAGGGACAGAAATGGACCGAGAGGAGAAGTGGAAGAGATTTATGTGAAAACGAGGGAACGGGGACAACTGAGCGTCCACAGGGACACAGTGTTCCTGCAGCCCCCCCCCACCCCCCCCCTTCTTGTCATCATTGATCATGCTTAGCTGTCAATTGATGTGAAATCTATTAGAATGGAGGGTCTTTGAGGATGAATTCCTGACAGGCACCAGTAGCCTACAGGCCAATGACCTTTGTGCCCTCTGCAAGGTCAACACCCCCCCCCCCCCCCCTCTTCCTCCTAAAGAAAGAAAAGTTGCATGCCACGCCCCCCACCCCTCTTCCCTTCCCCTCCCTCTCTCCCTCCCTCTCTCTCTCCACTCAAGACCTCCATCATGTGGTCCTCTAATCAATTAAGCCGCATCTTACATTCCTCTGGTGTGAGGTCACGCCAGCGTTTCCTCCGGGGGGTTTCTCTCTCTTGAACGACTGCTGCCCCTCGTCCTCCTCATCATGTCTGTGCCCCCCCCCCACCCTCCCCCTCCTTACATCCTCTGCTCTTTGTACGAGCTTTTTGATTAACCAGCTTTGATTTTTTTTTTATTTTCCAGCCGCTCACAAGGGAAACGCATCTATGATTCGTCTCCCTCTCCGCAGGAAATGAGCGGTGGCAAGAAACATCCGCTGTGCGTCAGACTGTACCTGGACCCAGAAGGAATCGGCTGATCGGAGCAGCTGTCACCTTCAGGGTCTCAGAAGGTCACGGTGATGCTGAATGCTGAAAAGAAATTCAGGCACCAGACCCCAATACTACCCTTACATTTGATAAGCTCTATAGAACTAGAGCTTTAGAAGTAGAATGTGCTTCTACAATAAAATCCTCTCAAAAACGCGTTCAGTCCGTTTTAAAAAGCCAGTCAGCAGTGGAGAGGAAATTAAAAAATATCCAGGACTTCTGTTTTCAATCAGAGGCGGAAAAAAAAATGCATTAAAGGGACTCTTACCTTTGTTGCATTTTTACACTTTTTTTGGATAAGGCTAATTTGGTATTAATAAGGTAATGACACTCTAAAATGCAAGACAGACCCACCAGGAGTAAAAACAAACAATTATTTCACTCTCATAATATTTAGTGAAAACTTCAACCAATAAAATTCTTCGGACCGAAGGACCTTATTGGCCGACAGACCTGTCTGTTTGCTGCATGGACATGCAGGTTTTCCGTCTGCTTCTTGTGGCGCATTCGGGCCCGCGTCATCAAGGCATGTGAATGTAAATGTATATAACTTACCGAATCCATTGCTTTGGTAAACAAAAACTCACGTGCGTGCGCGGATGCAGTAGATTGTAAGTCTGCTTGTAAATAAAGTTTCTTCAAAAAAACACCGCGGATGGGAACGAGGGGGTGGGGCATTGGAGGAAGGCGGGATGATTTGAATGTGCTGTAATTCTCAAATGCAACAAAGGTAAGAGTCCCTTTAAATTCTTGCATATTTGTGCTGATTTTGGAAATGCATCATATTCTTCTCTTTTTCTTAAGAATTTAGAATAAAGATGTCTCTCAGTCTTATCTTCTCAGGTATGTCGTTCAAAAGCCGAGGGGCCCTGATGGCAAAAAGCACGACATACATAGATATAATACAATGCATATCTACAATCAGTCTCAGACTTAATCACGCTGATCACGCACAGATGTCTGTGAACTTTGAATAACTTGGTAATTAGTGTTTAAATTAGTGTTTTTGTCTGGCAGTCGAGTTGGACAAAAACACATAGAAACCCGTCTGTGTCCCAGGACTCTGTGGAAGCCTGATGGATCTGCACCGTTCTGGAGACGGTGATTATACAGCGCAAGCCCCTTAGGTGGGAACGTTTGTAACGAATGAGCGTCAGGGCGTTGCAGAGAAAGAAGGTGCACGTTCAGCAATCTCTCGCCGGGTAAATACTCCTTAACGAGACTCATTCCACCTCCTTTGTTTGCTGTTTCGTCAGAGGGCACCGTAAAATGTACCTCATTAGGGCGGCAGGAGCGAGTTGTTAGCGGAGTGCCTCCAACAAAGAGGCCTGGCAGGGCTGTGCAGCAGCAACACTGTGATAATCTGTGGCTCGGTTGCAGACATGTGAAGTCGGGTCGACTGTAACAAGCCACACGGGGGAGTTCAACTGGTGCCAGGAATCAGAAATGTCTCTGATGGTGATTAATTGGGAAAGAGCCTTGATAAGAGGTGTCCCTAGGGTTGCAAAGGGGTGGAAAGTTTCCTGTAAATTTCCGGAAACTTTCCATGGGAAGTTAAGCTCGGGAATTTTGCCAGCATCCTTCACTCTACAGCAGGGCTATTGAGGCCTGTTGTAGTGTGCAGGACTAGTCAGGTAAGTTTCAATGATATCACTGGGGAAAATATATTAGCATGCTGATTGAGGATTGTTCATCTGTTCATCTAGCCTATTTCCATACATTTATCCATCAATTGTAAAATATGAGTACAGACGATTCCAATTGTTTGGCTAACTATTTATATCTCTGGCATTGCATTAGTGTTTTTTTACAAACTTTTCTCAAACTCATCTTATTCTACAGAACAATGCCACGTGCAATCTCTCATGTGTGGAGACATTTCACCCCATCCAATGTAGAAGGAAAGGCTGTGTACATTTGCAAATACTGTGCAAAGACCTATGTTAAGAATGACACAACGATGCAGAAGCATAAAGTCAAGTGCCCAAAGTTTCCTCAGGGCTCAAATCAGCCTATGACAAAACAAAATGATTATATTTATGTCTGTATATGACAAGGTAAATACAGTTAGTATAAGTTACCCACAACATTTCCAGTTTATTCCCGTTAATTCCCGTATATTCCCGTATATTCCCGTTAATTCCCGTTAATTCCCATGGAAAGTTTCCAACTTTGAATATTCCCGGAATTTTGCAACCCTAGGTGTCCCAGACCAACGGTTTCGGCCTCAGTACCCCCGACTGTGAGGTGAGGTGAGGTAACGTGGTGCAATTAGAATCTCATTCTTATTTCCCCGGACCATGCAAGCTCACGTCCTCCGAGCCGGCCTCTCTCTCTGTGTGTGGGTCCCACATGATTTACATAAGGCCGCAGAGACCCGCAATCACGCTCGGTAATCGCTGTGCTAAATTTAACATGGGGGATAAGGGGGAAATCGGGCCCGAATCAAAGGCTTGGTTATCTGCTCGGTGCTTATGATGTAGATTATGAAACTGCACGCTGATCTGATCAACATGTGGGCGAGGAGCGAGGCAGAAACATCTGCACGCCTGCTGGCCACACAGTAGCGGGAAAAACTTTATCCCACTGCCAGCCTTTAATGAAAAAGAGGAAGTCGGCTGAAAAGGGAAATGTAGACGCACAATTAGAGTGTGCGTGTGTGTGTGTGTGTGTGTGTGTGTGTGTGTGTGTGTGTGTGTGTGTGTGTGCGTGTGTGTGAGAGATTCTAGTAAACCTCTTGGTCATGACTTGCTTGGCAACGGGATGAGGAAACAGTTCCTAAGTTACCTCGGGGACCGACTCTGCTTGAGTGGAAGAATGAAAGGAGGAGGAGGAGGAGGATGGGGGGGCGAAGGGGTGGGTGGCGAGGACTTGGACGGAGGAGAACAGGAAGACGGATCGCCTATGGCAACCGGGACTTCCTGTATCCAGATCCAGGTCAGTAAGTTGCGGCGTGACACTGGGGGGGGAAATGGTCGGTAATCGCAACAATCAACATGATTAGCGTGAGCAAGCTGCAGCCCCAGACCTCAGTCTGCCACCCAGGCGGCCGCAGCAGCGCTGGGAACAATGGAACTGGGAGTGAAACTCAGACAGAACAGTGAACTGGGTGAACGCTGAGTGATGGAGACAAGGAGAGAGAGAGAGGAGCGACCGAGGAGATGGAGGGATCCGCTCTCCTCCACAAGTTCAACGTCGTGACACTATTTATAATATTTGACTCAGAATTGTGAGAAGCACTTCCTCTGCTGGGTCCAAGTGCTGTGTCACAAACAAATAGTTCCCCCTCGGGAGACAAACTGGACGGTGTAAAAACATTCAGCCTTTTACTATGTGTCACAACAGCCAGATGGATATTAGATTAAGATACATTTATTTGTCCCAAACACATGCACAGACAACTAACAGCTGCTTTTAACCCATCTGGTGCAGGACACACAGAGCAGTGGGCAGCCATGAACGGCGCCCGGGGAGCAGATGTTGGGGGAGTAAGGTGCCTTGCTCAGGGGCACTAGACAGGGTAGGGAGAATCCTCTTGGATTTTTGGACAGATCAATCCAGGTTCGTCTTTTTGTGGTTTCTCCTTGGAGTCGAACCAGAGACGAACCAGAGACCTTTTCTGCCCATAGTCCAAGTTTCTGCCACTAGTGTCCACCGCCTCTCGACACAAGGCTCTTCTGACTGTGGAGGTTTGGACACTTCTTGGGCACTCGTGGTGGTGGATACGCACATCGGGTTCTGGTTATGTCTCACAACCTGCTTATTCCCTGGATAAGCACACCACGTAGTGAAAATAGCAGCCGATGAATGAAAATGAAGACTTAAAACGGAGGACTAAGAGAAGAAAGCAACAGTTTGCCCTGCAGCATCTTTCTTCTAAATCCGGCTGGCGAGTGGTCATTTGTCAGTGACTCAGCGTTCCCCGTCCATCCATCTCTTTGTGTCTAAACACGCCGTCAATCCCAGCGCGGGCACTTCCTGTTTACCTGTCCCATTGACCTCCTCTTTGGAGAGCCACCAGCGCTGAGTGCTCCGGGCAGCCCCGAGCACAAGCACTCACACGGCCAGCTTCAAAGTTAAGGCAAAGTTTACCCAGAGTTGAGCTTCCACAGGGCTGCCCTGCCGTCCACCGGGGTTGTGTGTTCAGATAAGGAGGCTGCTTCCTGGTCCAAACACACACACACACACACACACACACACACACACACACACACACACACACACACACACACACACACACAGACACACAGACACACACACAAACACAAAGAGAAAAGAAAGAGACAGAGAGAGAGAGAAGGGGGCTGGGAGGCAAACAGTGAAGTGTTATCACAGGTATCATTTGTTTGAAAAGTGACTCAGTGATTTGGAAAGAGTGTGTCTGTGTGTGTGTGAGTTTGTGTTGGGGTTTGTTTAATGGAACTTGTGCTTTCTCTGCTACTGTTGGAATAGAACAGAGGACGTCTCACTGGGATTAAATTACATCTTTTTCTAAATGTTATACAATAACCCAGCAGGGGCGACTGGATCCAGACGAGTAAACCCTGTGATTGTGTCATTCCCTCCTTCTGCTTCCACATGTTCTCTGTGTCTTTACACCATCACAGAAAACTCTGTATTACAAAGTGCCAGAAAATACTATCTAAATAAGTAAGACATTACAGTAAAACTACTGAGCTGGTTTCCATGGAATCTTGTGAAGGGTTGGGGAGTGACCAGAGGAATGACCTATTACATGGTGGTGCGGATCCAGATCAGGGGGCAGATGCAGGAGTTTTTCTTTCTTGAACATTGTGAAATTGGGCATTTTTTCAAATATTTGACTTATTTCCCGGAGAATAATTAGTGTATCTTGATGTGATTTGTTGCAGATTCCAAATAAAAATCTTGATTTAAGGAATTAAATATAAAATATAAGGGGACTGTTGGCAGAGGTATGTGCTCGGCTTCTATCATGTGTATTAATTAATAACCTAATCCGTATACTCACTATATACAATAGTCAGTCAATCTAAAGTATTTATTTCTATATAGTCCAAATATCTTTGAGAAAGAGATTCAAAGATGCAGTCATGTAATCCAGCACAATTTGATCTAATTGCCATTCGTCACTGCCGCTGCTTCACAATAAAATGATTCAAGCAGCAAAACAGAGGAAGGCTTTTATTGTCCAGCAGCCACAGGAAACATGGTGCATTAGTCCATTAGGTTAGTGCCAGCTTCAATCATTCATCAGAAAAGAAGGAGAAGAAGAAGAAGAAGAAGAGGAGGAAGAGGAGGAGGAGACCTAAACTAACAGGTGATGTGTTGTACATAACTTTGTTGGACATCACCTCAGCAGCAACATTAGACTTGTGATAAATCCGTCTTGCAGTGTCCTTCTCGGAGGAACAGTTTGAACTTTATAACATTTAAACTCCTGCAGTTAAAGCACGTCGGGCCCTGGTATTTGACCGTCTTCAGATCCTGTGGAGCCCAGGGTTGACCGGACTGTGAACCAGGAACATAATGGCCGCTCTGTTCCTGCCATCTCTCAATGTAATGGTACTGTAAACCAACAGCCCCTCGGCCCCCTTGAGCCACATTGCCTCGCCGCCTTGGTATTTCTACAACAAATTACACAGGCAAACTTAAATATTGGGTCGTCTGTCAACATGACGAGTGAAAGGAAAAAAAGAGGCAATTTAGCCCTAATGTATTTCAATTAGTGGCCAACTTTTAAAGGAAACCGGACTTCCGCAAAAAGAAACATGTCTAAACTCGGGTCATCAGTGAAGGGGGGTTGCTGTGGGTGTTCAGGGTTGTGTGAGCATACATGAGGCCTTGTGGCTATTAGCAAATGAGCAGTAATGCCCCTTGAATGATGGTGATAATGATGCAGTGGACAGGACATTGGATTCTGATTGGACCCGCTCTGTGACCCGGGCCCCAGCGCACACAGGAAGTGCTTGTTTGTTCCATGCAGCACTGTTTCCTGTCCGACCGGCTGTGTGGGTGTATGTATGTTTTCCACTGCAATAATCAGGACAGGCGTGTGTGTGTGTGTGTGTGTGTGTGTGTGTGTGTGTTAGTGTGTGTGCGTCTTGCTCCACCATTCGCCTCCTATGGCTGCCGCTTCAAAGCGCCGCTGCTGGTCAGGACGGAAGCTCCTCGCAACCGAGGGTGAGATCACTGCACGCCCAACAAGGGACTTCCTCCCCGAGCAGGAAGTGGAGGCGCAGCTGAGAGGGAAAGGGCTCTTCCTCTGCCACCCCCGCTGCTCCTGCCCCTGCTCTTCCCGTGTCCTCCTCCATGATCCGTGTTTTGTCTCAGAAATGAGATAAAGCATTGCTCGCTCTCTCTCTCTCTCCGTCGCTCTCTCTCTCTCTCTCTCCCTCTCTGGCCGCGCAGGAAGTGCAGCCGGCTTTGTTTACGTAACAGATGTCCTCTCTCCCGCCGAAGCCACCCAAAGGCCTCTGGGAAACGGGAATCCCCCAGACTTCATATCCTCACATTTGTGAAGTGAACATCCATCACGGATTGACAGAGCTGTGTGTCTGCATGTGGACATGGAAGAGGGACCTAGAGGGGGAGAGAGGAGATGGAGAACAGAGGAGCGTCTGTGCCAGCGCTGATGACCCTTTCCTGAGATGGTTTTCTTTCTCTACTTACGTTGACCCCTGCTGGAACCGAAGAGGGACGAGATGTGCTCTGGTTCCATCATTTCCCCTTCCGCCGCTCGGCTCCCGAGCTTATCCGTGGGCACATGATTCCAATAGTGAACATTTTCACTTAATGCAGAATCTGAGCTGGGAGATATGAATTCCACTTGTGATGGATATCACACTGTGTCTGTGTGTGCGCCTTGTTTGGTCGGGGGGATGCGCACACTCGTGAGGCTCATGTGACTGGATGAGGGTCCACAGAAAGAGGGTCTATCTCTCTGAGGCCTCCGGAACACTGCCCGACGGCCATTACCAGACGAATAAAGACTTTTGTGAGTGTGTCCATGGGAAGTGGGCAGCGATCCACTGAAGGCACGAGTGGATGTGTGCGTTTGTGTCTGTGGCTTTGTGTGACAAGTGTAATCAGATGTTCTCGCTGAATGAATCCTGAACCAACGAATACGTGCGGAGATGAGTTGGAAAATGGAAAAACCCAAATCTGTTGCTGTGATACAAAACAAAAAAATACATACTAAGAAGATAAGAAAGCAACCGCAGAGTTCACACCACAAGCTTATTGCTGATAACAATTCCCCGAAATAAAGCTGGTGACTAATAGTGACTAAAAGCACTCATTATAGATTAAATTACAGGTTACTTTTTTTACTTATTCATTATACCTAATAAAATGTGCTCATCACAAAGTATCAAACATGCACAGTCTTGTACATTTTCCAGTGGTATTCCCACATGGCTTCACTCTGACATTCTACCTGGGGCCTGGCAGGAGAAGTTTCGTCAAAAGTGTCCGGTGCATCGGACATTTGTGTTCTCACACACAGCCCCTCCTCAAAATATCTGGGACAAAGTCTGTCCTTCTAAAAACAGCTTTTCTTACTCCTCACTTCAGAGCGAGGACTCACTGTGTCTAATCCTGTCTCATGGTATGTGCACAACTGTGTCTATGTGTGTTTTTCCCTGGGATCTCTAAGGTCAGGACTGTGAAAAGTTTGCATGGACCTCGAAGGTTCTCCTAATTTGCTGGCGAGCCTTTGCCGGCCCCTGCATGGCTGCACCGCTCCGCTCAGACAGTGGAGGGTCTGAGCCGCTGCCATAAGGCCCGATGGCCTCGGGACCTGTTGGTAGAGGTCAGTGAGTACAAGAGGCGACAGCTGTAGAAACGCTGGGAGCCCTCTGCAGCATGAATACTGGCGATTATAGCCAACATTGCACGCACACACAAACTCCAAACACACACACACACACACACACACACACACACACACACACACACACACACACACACACACACACAGTGATCAGATCCTTATCTAAAGGATACATTGTTTGGAGGTTGTTGGAGCACCGCCTCACAGGATATAGACTGCTGTTAGAAAGTGTGTCCGTGTGCGTGCAAAATGATTGATCTAAAGGCTGCAGGGCGTTTTGGCTCTCTTCCGATTTCCACGTGTCTGTAATAATGCACTTCCGTACCTTTATAAGGTGCCGATGCTCGCTCTCTGAAACTGGCTAGGGCCGCCCTCTGTTCTTAAAACAACCCTACTTCTCCTCTGGAATCCATACCACAAGACGTGGGAGACATTCCTTTTAGGATTCTGTGTGACATTGACAGGATTACATCATCAATGCAGATTTGCCAGATGCACATTCCCGCTGCCGGGCTCCTGCTCTACCACATCCTGAAGGTGTTTTTATTGGACGATCTCACCGTCTTATTCTTGAAACCAGTTTGAGACGACTCTTGCTTTGTGACACGGTGCATTGTCGTGCTGGGAGCAGAGTGGATCAGCAGATGGTAGATTTTGCCCATTTGATGGTCAGCAGCAACATTAACGTTGTGGTCTTTAATGATGGTTGGCTGGTCAGGGTCCAGAGTGGGCCAATAAATCACTTCCCACACCATTACACCATCCCTACCTGATGACCCAGGACAGTTTGGGTCCATGGATTCACGCTGTTGGTGCCAAATTCTGACTCTGCCATCTGCAGCCTCAGCAGGAATCTACATTCATCAGACCAGGCTCCGTTTTCCAGTCTTTAACTGGCCAGTGTTGGTGGGTCTGCGTCCAGAGCAGCCCCCTGACTTGCTGCCACATGATTGGCTGGTTGGGTAATTTCATGAATGAACAGGTTCACTGATTTCCCCAATAATGGCTAGAATAGAAAGAGAAATAAAGTGTAGTTTGAAGGGCTTTGTTCTTTGTATCCATGCATATCAAATGACTACACATTTCTATACTTATAAGCGTAGTAAATAGATGCCACACTATGTGGATGTACTATATGTACGCTAGATGATCTATAAGTGCTATAGCTGCTTTCAGACGTGCACTGAACTCTGCAGATCCTTTGTGTTTCTTCAGAGGAACGCCAACGTCCGAGTGAGACGCTCAGCAGACTCTGGTCTCTTTGTGTAAAGTCCCTGGAAATCAAGGAGAAGTTTATGTGATAACACAGAAGGGGATTCACTGCGAGCAGACTTGCAGGCGTGTATTTGAATTCCAGAAATCAAAATAAGTAAGAGCTTTGTAATCTTATCGGAAGATTTAAAATAGTCAATACTCTCAATGCCAATATTTCCATCTAGAAAATTAAGAAAGTCTTGGATAAATTGTGAGCGAAGTGTTTGCTCCTCTGACTCCTCTGGTCAGCGAAGCTTCGTGACCTGTTTCCATTTATTGAAAGGGTATTTTGGTCCTTTAAATGCAAAACCCTTTGACACTTGGGGAGGGCCCGGGGTCACTGACCTGGATGCCCAGAGAGAGGTGTTGCAGCTGGGATAGTGCTCTGAAGAGGTGGTGCTAGTGCTGCTGGGAGCAGCTGTTGTGTGTTAGACTGTCAACACAGTAATGAAGGAGGGGTTAAATCTGGCACAAGGAGTTTTAGTAGAATTTTTTTTTTTTTTTCTCAGGTTACTTCATTTTCTGCTTTGTCTTACTTACGATACTCGGGAGGCGCCTGTCTGTGAGGCGTCGGGGACGGAATGTGAAACGGCGAGAGCGTACCTGGCAACGCTTTTGATTTTATTTCAATCCAGGCCGTTTTTACAGATTTATTCAACATCGCTGACGTTTGCATTCTGAACTCACACACACAACTAACAAGCTGGCCGACATGTCCCTACACCGGAGTCCGCTTCAAACCCTTCGTCGCCATCATCGCCGCGGTCTGGGATCTCTGAACCGCCCCTGCTCCTCGTTCTCATGGGAACTCCAGCGCCTCTCAATGAGCCTCCTGGTTCACCTCTCAGCACTGGCCGCTCTGGGGTTAACTCCAGGGGTCAGAGGTCACAGGATCACAGGCTCCACAATGCCTCAGATTGTTGATTGTTGATACTAAGATGGGCGCGGAGAGGAGGGGCGAGGGCTGTGTGTGTGTGTGTGTGTGTGTGTGTGTTTGTGTGTGTGTATTCGTTTGTCTGATTGTGTGCGTATTTATCTGTTTGTGCATGAGTGATCGGCCTTTTTGCCGCATGCATTCTGACATGTTCGCCTGTGCGCTCAGGCGTGCCATCGCAGTGTGTGTGCGAAAGGAGGAACCTGATTGGTCCGGACCACCGTGGCAGATGAAACTTGATGGACTGCAGGCTCTCTAAGCTCCTGTTGATGGGGATTTGGAGGCATGTCTTTGAGGAGGTGGGGGGGGGGGGGGGATTCAATTTCCTCCCCTTTGCTTGCCGGCGCTGTTTGGATAGCTTGGCCCAGGACTGGAGAGGGTGTGTGACACTCCAGATTACCTACTCCCTAAGAGCCGGCTGAGAAAGTGGTGTCTGCTCTGCAGCATGCCATGACTCAACACAGGAGGAATGTGGCCCGGCAGAGAGCTGTCAGTCTCTCTCCGTCCGTCCGTCTCCGTCCGTCCAACCTTCCATCTCCACTTCTTTTACAGTTTCAGAGCGACCCACCACTCGTTCGCTCAAAGGTTTTCCATTTGCACACGAAAGCTTATGCAAGAATCGATCTTGCGTGGGGCAGCTTGTATGCAAATCAAACCTATATCGACATCTGTTTATTTATTGACTGAGCATAATCAATACTCATATTTGAGGTATAGGATCCTTATTTAGTATGCATCGTGACAAAGACCGTTAGACTGTTGACTGGTCTCATTCGATTAGTTATACACTGAGTATTAGACTTATTACTGCTTTACATTGTAGGTTAACAGAGTTTGAACCTTTTGGATATGATGAAATTAAATTGGTTGATATAGTTATATATACATATAAGCAATTTTGAGCAATATGTGCTAAGATTATTTAAAAAACACACAACACACATGAATCTTACATTTTAGTGTTTAAGTTTATTTATCTCACAGGCAAAACCAGCTGTTCCCTCTTAATAAGAATCACAATGAGTTAAAGTCGTGTCAGTGAGCCAGGTGGTGAATTTCCATCTTTTATTATTTTCTTTATTATTCCTGTAATTCTATTTTTATTTCTTATAAATTCTACAAAAGTACAAGGATGTATTAAATTGCATTGGAAGTTCACAGCTTACTCTGGTTCTTCTCTCTTCATCATCATCAGATTGTCACTCTCTAGAAGCGACAGAAATATTCCATCGTAGCTGTGGCGAGAGCGGAAAGTATCTGGCAGCAGCTCGACAATGTCAAACAGAAAGACGCTGCCACCTTGGGTGTCCTGCTCGACTCTGATTTCACAACTCCTCGCTCAGAGTTGAGTCACTTTTAACTTTGACCTGGTTTTTTTTGGATGACTCAGAAATAGTTTGTTGTCACCCGCCCTCTTTAATCCCTTCTGTCGTCGGCGGTTAAGACTCAGGAAGAGTTAGATAATATAGAAAGTTGTTTATGCAAAGCAATTAGGCCATGTTTTCAATTGCAGCTCTCAGCTGTCACTCACTCAGAGTATCGTCTCTACGGAAGAGGTTCCCATCACTAAGTGTAAAAAAGAGTAAACACTCTGAGGCCCTTTAGGACGTCAGGCCTGCTGCCTTCACTACGTGGTTATGAGTTTAAATTAATAAAAAGTTAAAATAGATAGATAGATAGATAGATAGATAGATAGATAGATAGATAGATAGATAGATAGATAGATAGATAGATAGATAGATAGATAGATAGATAGATAGATAGATAGATAGATAGATAGATAGATAGATAGATAGATAGATAGATAGATAGATAGATAGATAGATAGATAGATAGATAGATAGATAGATAGATAGATAGATAGATAGATAGATAGATAGATAGATAGATAGATAGATAGATAGATAGATAGATAGATAGATAGATAGATAGATAGATAGATAGATAGATAGATAGACAGATATAACACAATTATTGTTTTAGTGTTGGATGTTGTGTGCAGAGCTTTTTGTCTATACTGTGTTGAGTGAAATTAAAAAACTCTGTGTTCGTCCTACTTTTCAAAATAAAAGGTCTGCTGTTGAGCTCGGTATTTAAGCATTACAACAAACACACATTATGCTTTTACTTTGAGACAAAATGTGTCAATCAAATATGATGAAATAAAACTGATCAGATTATCAATATGATGACCACTGCTGTAGTTCATCTGAGGACCTATGAGAAGACATGTTCTTCACCTGTTTATTCACATTTTATTAATATTGAGCCAATCACATGTCCTGGGCCGTAAACAATACACAAGTGAAGAGAGTTGTCGATAAGAGTGTGGATCTGCAAGGTATGAGATCAGAGACGTTTGTGGAATCAGTAGATGAGTAGTTCGGATAAGGTGCAGCAGCAGAAGGAACTTCTCATTCACTTAAGTCAACTCAGGATTTAAATCCTCCAACTACAATCTGATTAGCAGGCAACTAGTGAGCCGTGCAATGAGTGATGTTCGGAGCTGTCAAACACACAAACAAATACATTTAACCCTACGGGGGGGGGTTGTGTCCCACCTCATCAGGAATGTCAATTACTTCTGCATTATTTGTGTTGTTGTTTGTTTGGTTGTTTGTTTGTTTGGCCTGGTGGGCGGCTGTGATCTCGGGCACGGGGGAAGTGGTGTCAGGCCGGTGACACTCGACACGCTCACCTCCTCAGCCGTAAAATGGAGGAATGTCTTTAAAGCCTCATCCAATTTTACTGGAGCGCTGACCACTTCATCACACACAGATGTCGGTGTGTGTGTGTGCGAGCGGCGCTCTGTGCTAACGGGCCTGGACAGCTTGCGAGCGCTTCCTGGGTCACAGCGTGTTATTGTTCTAGGAAGAACCTCTTGATGGAGAAGTTTGTGGCCTGAAGTCTTATATTTACTGCCAAACACCGGAGGAAGAGGTGGATGAAAAGGTGAAGAAATGAAAACAAATGAAGGGTTGGATTTCAAAAAAAGGTGCTTAACAAAAAAAAAAGAAAGAAGCCGCTAATGACCAGCAGTCGCACATGAGCGACAGTTAGAGCAAACACTGGATGTTCATGTTAACTGTGGTCAAGGTTGTTTATTCAGGAGCTGGTTTAAACATGAGTCAGTCGTGTCACGTTCAACCGCTGTGATGACTCCATGACTTGAGCCAACATGACTGTGATCATCTCAGGGCTTATCGGAATGAGGAATTACATTCCTGTCACATACTCTAAACTCCTCCTGACTCTGCTTGTGGACACTTTCACCGAGGAGGAGGAGGAGGAGGAGGAGGAATAAGAATTAAAAGCCATCATGCATTATAAGATATAACTTTGAGAAATAAATGAATAAATAATGAGAGTTTGAAAGCTTCCGATCATATAGCAAAATGAACCCTGGGGTTAAATAGTTTTTTCAACAAATTAAAAAATGCACCTTAAATTTTATGTTTAACATTTTTTATTGGTTTTATTTGGGTACTCAGTACAATTATACAATTATAAACACAAATCTGATGGATATACCCCTACCCACAATACTACCCACCCACCCCCGGCCAGCCTACCCAATGCAGCAGAAGTACATAGATTGTATATATATATATATAGGCATATTAAATTATTACAATACGATACAATACAATTGCATACATCACTGCTGCCCTTAAATTTTAAACGTGGAAAAGAAGTTCTTTAAGTGAAGTAAAGATCATGTGACAACTGGTGAATTGACCTCATGCTGAGATTCTGATAGACGCTTTCAAATTTTAAAGATTTTTAATTGTGTATTTCAAAAGAATCCGGCTCCACCTCAAGAAAATGTGTCAAATCTAAGCGGCAAAAATTACTAACAATTATTTTCCGTATCTGAAATTCTGTTTCTATTTATTTAATTTTAACGTTTTCAACCCTGTCCGTTTGTTGAGGCAAGATTACGCAAACACTACTGGATGGATTTCCATGATACTTGGTGGAAGGAAGTGATCTGGGTCAGGGAAGAGGAAGTTACATTATGGTGTGGATCCGGATCAGAGGCCAGATCCAGGAAGTGTTTGTTTTTTCCACTTTCTTTTACATTGAAAAGTTTCCCAACATTTTCCTTGATTTCTCAGAGAATAATTTATGGATCTTGATGAAAAAGAGTCTGATATATATGAGGAGTTTCTAATTTGATCATATAAAAAGATCCAGGTCTTGTGCATTTGGAGACTTTTACCTTTAATGATCAGTTTCAGCTCAATCATAACTCCTGCAGTCCAAGATGTTTTTTTAATCTTCTCTTCTTTTGTTCAGCCACTCGCCCGAATCCCACACACATCTGTTCCTTTGATGATTCGTCAATCAATACAAAATTCATCAAGTATTTTAATAATTGATCCATCCTTTAGGTCGATTTTCAGGCAAAAATACAACTTCTTTTCCTTTTTTTAACTGACTACGTGTATATTTCTGGACTGATGATCAGACCAAACCAGAAACATGAAGAAGAATTAAAGAAGAAAATAATCAGCGGATTACGTGATAATGAAAACATTTGTTATCTATAGTTTACTCTGACTTAGTCCCCTCTTTACACCAGCTCAAACAATGGCTCCTCCTCTGACCCAGCCCCCCCCCCCACACCATCCATCCATCCATCCATCCATCAGTCCTCCTCCGCCCTGTCACCCTGAACCCACTTGCCTGGACACGCCTCATCCCGCAGCTCGGCTGGGTTTCGGGTATTCACCAAACAAGAGCTCGAAGAGAAAAAAAGTTTGTTCCACCCACCGGTTGGAAAAACCGGTCAAGAAGCAAGAATCCTAATCCCATGAGAAACACTTTCAGACGTGTTGTGGGAGTCAGATAAAAAGAAAGTCAAGGACGTCGACTCACACTGTAGGTCATGTGGATTTCAATAAGATTCCTCTGTGAGTTACACACATTTGTCTTTTTCAGCGTCGCATTCACACATGTGAGAGGAAGTGGTCTTTGTGGAGTTGATGGAGTAATCCCTGAGTATTTAGATGATTGGAGATAAGCCCCATCGAGATAAGATGTGAGGATAAGAGGCATGAGCTTTGTTTGAGATTGGCAGCTCCGCCTCCTCTCCTCCTCCTCCTCCTCCTCCTCTTATCTTCTCTTTTCCCCTCCATTCCATTTGTCTTCCGTCTCATTTCATCTGTACCCATCTGTTCCCCTCCTGTAACTAATCAGGTGTAAAGCTCAAGTCCGGACAGGGACCGGATGCCACTGGTGTTTCACATATCCCTCACACCTCATGACTTCTGTTTCTCCGGCCGAGCCGTGACAGAAAGAGGGAAGAGAGAGAAAGAGAGAGAGCAAGAGAGAGAGAGAGCGGCAGCAGACGCAGATATGACGGCTCGGAGCGCCTCTTCAAGGCTTATCTCCGCCTTTCATCTATATTGGTTTATTTGGGTATATATCAATCAGCCTCCACCAGCCCCTCCACTTTTCATCCGGCCATGACTTCCTGTCCCAGATTAGTCCTCCATCCTGCCCACCTCGGTGGCTCACGATGCAACGGCACTTCAGGATCACAGGTCGGAGGTCAAGGGGTCGAGCAAAGAGCGTCGTAACGATGTCCAGACTTGGAGCGGCTGACCAGTTGCTGCTGCGGAGTGTGTGTGTGTGTGTGTGTGTGTGTGTGTGTGTGTGTGCGGAGGTAGTTAAATGGTTGAAAGGAAACTGTCCATCAGTTGGAAATCTGAAAACAATTTGACTGCATTAAGGCATTTAAAGCGTCTCCATTGATTTCCCTATTGGCCTCTCGTCAGCGCCACACACACCCGCTGCTGTGTGGCGGCCGGGGGGGGTGGTGGGGGGGGGGGGGTCGCACAGACGACCTTTCACAGCTTCGCATTCACTCGTCCGTTCGCCTGCCTTCATTTACACATTTGTTTATTCATTTATTCTATCGCTTGGTCCACTTTGTTTTGATCCAGCTGTCATCTGCTTTGTAACAGATGAACTCTGTCTTTTCCTCTTTTCTGTTTTCTCTCTCTCGTGTGCGTTATGTATTTAAGTAGCCGGAATGCCAAAAAAGAAAAAAGGGACATGAGTGCTAACAGGTCCCCTCACACTCCATAATTTGTTTCTACTCTCTAATTTACTCGGCCGCCAATTTTCCAATAACACATAATAACACATGATTGATAACTGGCTGGTTTCCCTAAAAATGCAAAACACGCAACGAGACCTGTATATTTTTTATGGGCTCGTAATATTTATTGAAGCTTCGACTAATGGCTGCGCAGCATCCTCCTGGTCTGACTCACACTCTCGGCCTGTTTGCAGCGTACTCAGCGCGTTCGAGGACTTTCTATGAATTCTTTCCGATGTTGTATATGAATATATTCCTCTGTGTACAGTCCGTGTTGACGCGTCTCCACCCATGTTTAGCATAAGCTCATGACTCAACCGTTCCTCCGCCACCACCAGGACAGTTTGTCAGCTCCTGCGCTCCACAAACAAGGCCTCCTCTCCAAACCCGGGGCTGGCTGCAGCGGTTCCCATAAGGGAGCCAGCCGATGCCTCCTTTAATTGCAGCATGTAATCTGACTTAAACACAAGGCTGATAATAGTGCTGTCTATGTAGAGGTTGGGATTATAAAGGCCCCCGATTCCTACCAGCTCTCTTATTATCTCCTCAGCCCCGGCCGCAAAGGAACCAAAGGGCCGACGTGCCTGTTTCAACCGGTGCCAGTCGCTCTGTGACTCATCTAGGTTGAGAAACATTCGAGGAGAATGGAGCCCCTGTTTTGGTGTGTCAGCGTGCCGCTTGTGGCTCCCTGACATATTGCCGTGAGACGTGAAGGCGAATCTCCCTGCATGCTGTGCGCGCGTATGGAAAACACACACGCCTTCACCTCAAGTTATGCAGCTCCGACCAAACTCCCAGGGAGCCGCCGCGGCCGTCCAATTTCGGCTGCATACTTGAGGTGAGCGGGAGGGAGGAAAGAAGCTACAGTCCGAAGCCATTCTCAAAGGTGGAGATGACATTTTTACTGTCACTGCAGCGCTCAGCGTTTCCCAAACACATCAATGTGGATTCCTTCCTTTTCAAGCGGAGAAAAACACCAGATATGAGTGATCGCATCTCGTATCCCGGGATAATTTGATATATTACAGGAAGAGAAGCGAGACAGGTCCCGTTACATATTACTCTGGCATTGCTCTCTTCTTTGGGAGGGTTGTCTCGTGCTAAATATAGTTATGAATATGCTGTGTAGGGCAGCTTTTCATTTGATTTTTGATTATGAAAAAAGGGAGAGACTGACCAGAAATAATATGAAATGACATTAAAGTCTGGATGGAAATCGGCTAAAGAAAGACTCTTTCTATTTTTGGTGTTTATCGTCTTTAATGACCCAAATCCTCAGCATTAGACGCACACAATGAAACCTGCAGAAAACCTACTCACACGTATGTGGTGCCGACACAATCACCATAACGACAACTCAGACAGGAGAAGATCCGGATATTAAAACCATGTCAGGACCTGGGGGGTGTTCTCCTTCAGATTTAAATGAGATGAGTCAAATTTGACCCAAAAATTGAAAGCTGGTTTTATTAACAACTAATTTTAAGAGTGTCTCATCTATCGTATACTTCCAGTTTATCTGTCTGTGTGTGGTTCATGCAACAAGTTCAATATTAACACAACCACACGGATTTTACAACGACGGCTGATTCTCCAGTTCTGGGTTCTGTGAGTCCAGCTGAACTTTGAACCAACCCGTGAACACTTCTATGTGCAGCAGCTTCCTGGTCTCTACTTACGACTCAATGACTTCGGGTCACTTTTACAGTTTCTCAAAGAAAACTGCGACCAGCATCAACTCAGGACCAAGAAAACAGCCCCATTACAAACCAGCAGGTTTAGAAAAGGCGCTGCACCACTTCATATTAACGAAGAACCTGGTTTGTGGCCTCGCTAATTTAGAAAGTTCACAGGTTCAATGGCTGAAGTGACGCAATGCAGTGCCACCAGGACTCCTGACTCTTTATTAGTGGTCTTTGTAAAGAAGGATCAGCTAAACGGCCTCATTGTAAACATCCCTGCTCTCATTTGTTTAACTGTGTTTACTATGGGCCTGTGGATCTGTGTGCCGGGGGTTTAAACACCCCACAGGGTTCATCAGGGAATATTCAGCACAAACGCAGCTAATCGATAGACATGTTTAATCATCTGCTGCGACCCCCATTATATTGATCCTGAGTCACCAGTGTCAGAATCACCCCAGCTGGAGGCAGACACACACACCTTCAATCGCGTGCGTTCAAACACACACACACACACACACACACACGCAGCTCGTTTGATGCCAGCAGGAGGAGTCCTTGTGTGTATTGATCCTCCGGCCTCTGAAGGACAAGGTCGTCGGGTCATCTGTCACCGGGCTGGACACCACGGTGACACACACACACACACACAGGCGCACACACACTTCAAACAGAGCCGCCGGGGCGTGCGGTGGCCAGACCCGGGGTCACCAGGGAGTGCAGGTTGTACTCAGGGCGGAGCTGACATTGTTAGGCTGCGTTTAATCATGTTGGATGAGAGATCAGGGAGGTTACAGGAGATAGCCCACGACTACAAAGGCTGCTTGCTTCATCCACAGGTTCCAGGGGGGGGGTTTCCTTACCTTGTACCCACTTATCAGAACCCATCATCTTATCTAAACTCCACAACTGATAGGTCTGTGGACAGCACCGGTATCTGGACGTGTAAATCATTGTCCGATTAGAGGGGGGATGAGTTAAGGCTCCATTATGCTTCTACGTATCCGTGTCGAGGAGAGGGACGCACGGATACCACGGACTCTTTTTGATTTATGCTTTTCCGACGACCGTCCGTCTGAAAACAATTCACCGCCAAACAGTAGGTGGCGCAACAGAAGTCGAGCTCAGAGAAGCCTACCCCATTTCTGGGAAGAAGAAGTCCACGTGTGTTTATTTACCTCTGTCGGTGCTCGTACCTCCGGACCTCCTCCACTGGACGCTCTTCAATGTTGCTATCCATATTCGTATCGTAGTTGTGTTTGGATTTTAACGTGGCCGTCTTATGACATACGGAAGAAAACCGGAAGAAAACCGGAAGTTTGAGGTCCGGAAATGTGAAATCCGGAAATGACGTTGTACGGAAATGATGTCGTTCGCGGACCAATCACAAGATTCAAGATTCAAGATTTTTTATTGTCAAATGAACAGCGATAACATGAAGTAGTCACTGTCAATGAAATGCTTGGGTCACACACTCTCTTTAAGCAATGCTCAGAACTTCAACCCAAAAAAATAAAATAAAAATATAAATAGTATAAAATAGTATAAAATAGAATAAAAAAGAATAAAAAAGAAAAAGAAGAGAAAAGAGAGTAAAAAAGAATAAAGCCAAGGGCTATCCGCAGGCTATCCGAAATAGTTAGAAAAGTCAGAGGTGCACGAAAAGCCCCCCGAGGCGCTCGGAGAGGGCGTTCCTATCTGTCCGTATCCGTAAAAACGGAGTAGCATAAATCGGCCTTTACACACAACACTGAGCAGGTTTGTGTTTAGAAGTAGAAACTGCGAGTGGCTTATTTTCACCCGCAGTGTATTTCCATTTTCCTGTTATATCAGCGTATCAGCTGGAGGTCTGGAGGGGCTGCAGTGAGAGAGCGCCTCACTTGAGGCCGCAGCTGAATGTGAAGTATGCCGCTGACACAGCCTGAGAAGTATTCCTGCTATGCTTTATTCTGTTTCCGCGCTGCTACATCCTCACTTTGACATTTGGCTGTGATAAGAGGAAAGCCTTGAATCCCACACGGATCCACAGCGAATTCCGAGCGCCCGATGCCGACTCCGCTCCCACACTCGGTCGTACAGTAAGACCACCGCGCCGCCCGGGGGACAATGCTCGGATTCACGCAGTACATGCATGAGGCCTATTCACACTTCCTATCGCTAGCATCTGCATTGCTAATGACTGAGGGACTGAGTGTGTTTCTCTCGCTGGTGGGAGTGGTGGTGTTTTCTCTATGCATCTCTGTCCCTCTGGTTTTTTTTCTTCTTTTTCTACAAACTCTCTCTCTCTCTCTCCCTCTCTTTCCTCTGTAGTTGCGTGGGCGGCACATCTGAAACCGCATCAAAGCCTCAGACGTCAAAAGAATGTGTACGGCTCAGCTGTGCGCAGAATGTGGCACAAGCTCCGTCGTAAATGTCGTCGGAGAAATAGTTTTGTAACATTTCTTTGTGGCTGTTCCGTCACGTGTGCGTCGTGCAGGCGTGGACGCTGCACGCTTTGCATCGACGGCGCCGCAGCTGCGGGACGGCTTCCTGCTCTTCATCAGCAGTTCGACGGGATGATTTCAAAAACGTGACGCCTTCTCGTAAAGTTTTCTCCCCCCGTGCGAGTGATTTATTCCACCTGAGAAATGCATCTTGAGCAACTTTGAACACATCCTCCCCTTCATGCGTCCAACTCTCCTCCTCCCTTCTCCTGGTTATTCCTCCATCCATCCCTCCATCTGTCTCCTCCACCTCTCTGCCCCCCGTCCAGACTCACTCTGAGCATATAGGGAGCTTTCTTGAGACTTTGTTGTATCAGTGTCAGTTTTGACTTCCCCCCCACCGCCCCCCCCCCCCGCTCTACCAACTGCCGGCGAGGCCGCGAGGAGGCCTGCTGGCGGCGCGGGGTCCGTGCCGGAGGTGACTTCCTGTTCAACAGCTGGCCCCTTGTTCAGGCATCACAGCCGTAATCTCCCGTGAGTCTTTCCACATGGGCAGAGAGGCCGCCATGTCGCACCACTGTTTTTCCTGCCGTCCGACAAAGAAGAAAAAGGTGATTGTGTTAAGACCCCTCAGCCCCTGTTCGGGGTCCGACTGTGTTTGTGTAGCGTGTGTGTGTGTGTGTGTGTGTGTGCCCGTGTGTGTGTGTGTGTGCGCCGTGAATGATTTTTCCTACCAGGATGCATGCATGAATCAGCCTTTTCACTCAGTGTGTGCAGCAGTGGCTGGCGGAGGTGTACAGATCGGGAGCGTTCAGCTGTCACCAGCTGACCTCACCACAGACACACTTTGTGCTCGGAAGCCAAGGAAACAGAGCTTCTCTCTATCCCGACCCCCCCCCGACCCCCCCCCCACCCCCCAGCCCCCCCCCTCTGGAGAACACTCACACCTCAGTTGGTTATGCTCAGATAATCTGGACCGAGTTGTGTGTGCATGTTGAAGGGGGCCGACTTCCATCTTCTTTAACCGCTGTCCACCCCTTTCCCCCCCCCCCACCCTCCTCGCCGTGACCTTTGGCTCGTCGTGAGCCCCAAGGCGCCCCTGGGCACAGGAACTGACCCGCACAGAGGTCACGGGAGGTCACCTGAGTCTGCCTGGGTCCTCGTGTGCACTGATAGGACTTTGATGGCTTATTAGGGAATGTAATGGTGGGTGAGACCGTGTGATTCCCAGGCTGCTGCTGGGAGGAGGACGAGACCAACCTGCTGTTAGAGAGGCCACAGAGGAAAAGAGAAATGAAATAAAATCTGACTTTTTTACAACAATTAAAAGTAAAGAACTCAGTTGGTTTTTTTCTTTACAAAAACATAATTCCATTTAGCTTCTGGTTGAACTCGGTGCTGAGATCCGATGCAGCTCAGGAAGTCAGATTTCAGGGGTTAAAAAGCGTTTTGCAGCCAAGAGGAGACTAAATGAAATCCTTCTTGTCCCCTGATGAGACGACGCATGCAACCAGAGCGGCTGCTGCCGTTGGGTTTTCGCACAAAGCTGTTCTCAACTTCTTTTGCGACTGAAAGGCAGATGACACACGTGCAGCAGTGATTGGAGCAGACAGCTGCTCCCAGGATGTACAGGGGGCTTTGATTGGCCTTGGCAGCTGCCCATGCTGGGCTTTGCTTGCTAAGTGTGTGAGTGTGTGTATGTGTGTGTGTGTGTTTGTGTGTGTGTGTGTGTGTGTTTGTGTGCGTGTGTGTGTGTGTGTTTGTGTGCATTATCAGTGAGGTCACCGCTTTACCATACGGCACTAATGCTTCTGAGCTGATGTTTATCCCGCTAATCAAGTTAAGGCTCCGGCCTCTGTGGCCATCACTGAGCTGCTTTGTGCGTTTGTGTTTGGCGCCTGTTTCAAACATTATTGAGTTGTTCCGGCCCTCGGTGTGTTTTAACTTGCGGGAGTGCATCGAGATTACACATGTTAATGCAATTGTACATTTCAGTGTAGAGGGGAATGATCTAATTTACAGCCCAGATATGTTTGCTTGATGTCAGAACTCCTGTAGAACTGGTCAATAATAGAAACCACCCGCCGCTGTGCAGTTGCTGTGATGGAGAAAGAAGGGTTGTTGGGAAACGGCCACTGAGCAGTTGTCGAGAACGCCACCTTCACGCACACACACTCAGCTCTTAATGAAACACTATTGGAGGACGAATACCCCAAAAGGAAGTCAGCAGCAGCTTCTTCTTCCCCCCCCCCCCCCCCCCCCCCGTGTGGTTTGGTTTGAGCTCGGCCAACAGCTGAAGCGATTACATAATTGTGCTCTTACTGCCGACCGGGGGGGGGGGGTGCCACCATGGGCGCCGCCGCAGATGGCGGTCCGGCCCGCCAGCACCTGTAAATCATTGGGCCCAAATTGTTTATTTAGCTTCTCCTAAGTGCTACCAGTGTTTCCTCTGTGCGCTTGTGTCCCCTCTAAAAAAAAAAAAAAAAAAAAAAAGTCCCCCCCATACACCATCTCCCAAAAAAGCCGCCCGTCCCTCTGGGCAATCCAGCGCTTTGGCATGACCACCAACAGAAGAGGGCCAAATTAACCCAAAGGACACCCCCGCTCTCCAGCCAACCGCCCACCCCCCCGCCCGCCCGCCCGCCGCCCGCCTCCTTCTTTTCCTCAGGCCGTGCACTTCCAGAAATGCGCCGACACTTAACACAAATAAAGGGAGTAATTCAAACAAGCTCTTTGGAAGGAAACACAGAGCTGTTGTTTGTTGTTGCTCCTCCTCCTGAAGGGTGAAACCTCTCTTCCTGCGATTCTAAGTGTGTTTGCGTGTGTTTGTCGTCGCGAGAGGAGCCCGACCTGCTATCTGTTCACACAAACATTCCTCCCGGCCGTGGAAACAGCAGCGTGCAGCGGGGAGACTCCAGCTTGTGTTTGGGATTTGTGGCCGCGGAGCTTTCCTGGCTCGGAGCGTTCCCGGGAGGATGCACACGCCGCCGACCTCGGTGATAAAAAATGATTTTCCAGCCCCGGCCCTACTGAGACCGTTTTTCCTTGAGAGCAGAAATTCCTCCAGAACGGTTTAAAAAAAATAAAGTGGAGCACTCACGTATCTGATAAATCCATTTCATTACCCATCAGCACACCAGCTCCACCCTGGTAGAGTTTGCAGGTGCTAACAAGGTCCACTCAATTTGCTAATGAGATAACGAGCGGGCTAATGAGGCCCCGAAAGAAGGTCATGATGTAATGGAATCCCCCAGCTCGCACCAGCACAGCAATATGAGAGATGTACTCTTCGGGGGAATTAAGGATCTTAAAATGAATTTGCAGTAATGTGTTCTATTATAACTCGTCCCTGGTGGGGATGTTCTTCTTCTTCTAATAGGGTTCGTCGATGATAATCGTCCTGGGGAGATCATAACAATAGGACGTGGATAAAATGGGGTAAAATAAAGAGGCGAGAAGCGGAGATGTTGGTGTTTACAGTTTGTTCAAGATAACGAGAGGGGGGGGTTGTTAATTAGGAGGGCGGCGAAATGAGAAGAACACATTTTAGACGAGCGAGCGACAAGGAGTTTAATTAGCAAAGTCTGATGGCCTTTTTTTGGATGAGCCTTTTCCAGCATTCGCAAGTTTCTGCTGTGTCAAGATTTAAAGATGCTTCTTTTGCAGCAGGGGATGAAGTGTGTGTCTGTGTGTGTGTGTGTGTGTGTGTGTGTGTGCAGGCTTTTCATGCACATATGCAGCATGTACTTGTTTTTTGTGATAACTGATTCCGTGGAACATTTCCAAGATTGCCGTTGTGCTGGCGTAGAAAACACAGAAGCTGTAACCAAAGCTCCGGCTGTTTCAGTGGTAATCCCTCGTGCCTCTCCCTGCGCTGCTTCCCCATCAAAGCAGCGCTGATTACTGGGAACTACACTGGGAACAGGACGAGGAGATGGGAAGTGGGTAAGGAGGAGGAGGAGGAAGGAGGAGGAGGGAGGAGGAGGAAGAGGAGACGTGCCTCTAAAGTACAGGACTGTAGCGAGTGATGTATTGCTGAATTAAAAGCTGTAGTTGAGCTGCTCCACTACCAGACGAGCTTCAAGACAAACACAAAAACATGAAAACCAGTTACATAACCCAGATTCTGTTGTGGTCACAGGATCTTTGGAAATTTCTGCAGCGGAATTTTCCTACAATTTCAAAGATTCACTTTAACCACTTGCTTTCAAGACGTCATCATTTGGTAATTCAGACCGAGCAGGTGGATGCAGCAGTGGAGGAAAAGAGGAGGATATGATGAAGCGATGAGTAATAATAATTCTTTATCAGCTTCAACTCAAACATAAATCCACTCAATTTCAGTTTCCATTGTTTGAAGTATACACACACACACACACACACACACACACATTCACACCACCACCACCACCATCAACAAACATTACGAGAAATTGAAGAGCAACACATACACACCAGGTGTTAATGAACACGTCATAGCCCACTTGTGTTTGCTACAGGACTTGATTTTACGTGGAGGTATAAACCATCTTTAATCTGGTTTGTCCTACAGGCCAACGGTGGAACTACAACTCCCACAACACCGCAAAATTGGGAAATTTAAGCTTTTGCAATGACAGTTTTTAGAAGCTCAGTTTTTTGTCACAGCGTCCGAGTCCAGACCAGAACTCAACATGTAAAACAGGCTCACTCTAGATGTTAAAGACCTTTTGACAGCGACAGTTGTGGTAATCAGACTGTGGAACTTCTTACATGACAAAACCTTTTCTGACTCGCCGGATATTCCACCAATCGTCTGGGATCCGGCATCTTGATCATCCTTAAACTGCAATTCAAACATCTGAAAAAATAACAACATCTTAAATAGTCCAGAATAGTTCCATGTCTTTGAATACAAGCAGGAAGATATATGGGAAACAACACACACATCTAACAAAATACACAATAGAATAGACTGAGTTAAAGTTACCCAGCTTAGTCTCAGTCTCCTTTAGTCGACTACGGGAATCTGCTGAGTGGTTTCTCTGCTGCGGAGGCGAAACCCTGAACTGTGTAGAAATTGGCGATAGTGAATTTTATTCCATATAAACTAAATTATTCCAAGTTTATGAGAAAGAATGTGGTTTGTGCATTCAAAATGTTTATAGCCTCTTCGTGTAGCCCCCTCTTGACGTGTTAACTTGGCTCTGAACGGCTGTGGACTTGTATAAACTCGGGTATATGACTGTAAAATATGATATATTACCCATATAAAGGGAATAAAATGTGTGAATATCGTCTATCAGCCACTGTGTGTTCTGGTCACAGTCTAACACGGATTCTTCACATGTCTCGTAACCACAAAACAGACTTGATGCTGTTTGACTTCAAGAAGGAAAGGAAAGGTATTCAAAACAAATATACAGCAAAAGTAAAAACGCCTGACTCACTGGTGGCAAAGGGCAGGAAGCAACGCATCCTTAGTGTGTCTGCGTGTGTGTGTTCACGTGTGTGTGTGTGTGTGTGTAAGTTTGTGTGTGTATTTTCAAAGCCTGTAAATAGATCAGGGAGTGTATCCGCACATTCTCTCCCTGTGTTTTGAATCTTCCTGTCCGTTTGTCCATCATGTGGTGCTGCGGCGCTTCCTGTCTGTGTTGCCGCGGCGTTGACTGCACCGGCCAATAAAAAGCCAAACAGGAAGCTGAGCGGAGACCCCTCTGATTGTTGCTGAGGTGTCTGGGACCACGAGTCGCTGGTGTACATCCGCCGGCCGGGCTTTTCCCCTTTTAATAACACAAACACACTTACATAAACACACACACACACACACACAGAGCTCAATGTGATTATGCAGATATCAAGGAGATAAAACGCAACACAGATATTAACGCAATCCTCTCCTTGTCGTGTAAAACATGAAAACACAGATACCAGCTGATAACAGGCACAATGAACGGCTGCGGAAACATCCTCAGTCATGTCTGAGACTCATTCTTGTTTTGTAATATCCGACAAAGTGTTGAAAGGCCGACGGCTCGGCGTCAGGTAGCGCCTCAGTCACACCTCGCCGAGCGGGAGCGGGCGCCAGATTCCCTCGCAGCTTTTTCCATCTCGCCATTTTTCTTTCTTTCCTATTTAGAAAGAAGATTCAAACGCAGGGGGGGGTGCTTGGTCGTGTGCGTCCCAGCGCTGGTAAGTGGGACGGGAGTCGCTGGTTGAAAAGGCCAAGGCCTGGACTCTAACCCTGGAAGGAAGCCGGGGGTCCCGAGCATCACATGAGAGGCTAAAGGGGGCAGGATGTGTGTGTGTGGGGGGGCGAGACAGATTCTCCTCCTCTCCATTACTGTTTATATTTAGACACTGTGAATGAAACTCGACATTTTTTTCTCTCTTCCCTTGTTCTAGTCAGTTCCATTCTGTTTTGTTGTATTGTGACATATGCTGCGATAGTAAATTCACATTTCTTTTTAACCGTCACCAGTTTGCATCACTGACAGAGAAGTTGTGTAAATGTCGTCATTCACACGTCTGCACTCCGGTGGATGTCCGGTCGCAGCCCAGAATTCGTGACCATGTAGTAAATAGGAAGGAATTTCGGACACAGCTGTAGTTATCTGTGTTGTGTTGTGTTTTCACCCTTTGTCATGTAAAGCGAGATTACACAAAAACAACTGAGCTGATGTCAGTACGATTTTGTGCAGGGTTGGGATATGACCCAATCATGGAAGCCATTCAATTTCGATCCAGGGCAGAATTCAGGAATCTTTCTTTCACTTTCTTTCTCATTGTGAGAAACCTTTTCACTCATTTTATATAGAATAATTTAGGGGAGAAATATGTACGAGTGTTTCCAATGTGGTGCCGATCCAAACAGAAATCTAGATGTAGTGAATTTCCGGCTCACGTGCTGCCGATGAGCCTCAAACATTGTTTTTTTTAGAACTGCCTTGTACTGCTAGATACTGATGCAACATATCATTAGAAAGCTAAGATTCCATGATTCGACTGATGTAAACCAATTCAAGATCCGATCACCAAAGCCGGTACAATTAACGTCCCAGTCAAGACACTAACACAAAAAAAACAATCACAAAGTCGACGTCACTCACCTAAGAAGCATCATATTAATCCACAGATCGATAACATTCCAACGAAAACATTCTTGGTACAAAGGTCCAGACGATCCAATCCAGTAACATAATCAGTCCAAAACACACTATTACATCAAAGAATAGCCACAGTCAGCTGTTGCGTAATCTCAGCGCAGCCAGCATCGAGATGTTAACAACATGAAAGATGTTTATTTGTATACATTTTAAACCATATGACCGGTTTTGCCTCCTTTATATAAAAGTATGATTTTGAGTGTAAAAGTAGCCTTTTTAGCCTGGTTGGTTACCATAGTTCCAAATGGCCTTTGTGGAAAACACCTAGACATGCCCTCAGGAAAAAATCTGTGAAATATTCATTTTCTGTGGTATTGTTATCAAATTTGAACCACGGCTAGTCAAGGCTTCATGCTCGGGTCCCGGTGTGTTTTCCAGCTCATAAGTCCCAGCTAGAGTCATCTGCAGGCATCTGTTTAACAAAAAATATTCAGGCGGAAATAAAAACCTTCTACTTCACTGTGTTCCAACTGCTATTACTCAATGTCAGTAGCACTTAGACTGATTCTGTTGGGGGGGAAAGATCAGAATGTTACCTTTCAAAGAGGCCAAGATCATGCATGTACTCCAAATGGTTCAAGAACAGCTTTCAATTTACTTTCGGTTCTCCTCAGACAGGCGTTTTAGGCGAATCTCACCCACTGCTTAAGACCACAAGTTGTTTTACATTTGAGGTTCAGACTCTGAGTCTCACTTCACTCTGTTGCTATCAAGCCATGCAGATAGTTTGGGTTGCATCTGCAGAGGTTTCACTATGTGTGTGTGTGTGTGTGTGTGTGTGTGTGTGTGTGTGTGTGTGTGTGTGTGTGTGTGTGTGTGTGTGTGTGTGTGTGTCCAGGAAGAGGGACCCCTCCCCTGACATTTCTACCCTTTTTTCCTTCCTTCAATGTTTTCTTCTAAGTACAGAGGGTGTTGTTCAAATGAAATTGACTGTACATGTAAAAAAAACCTTTGAATATACATATGTCTGACTATGGAAATGAAGCAATAACCTCTCCGCTGTGTGTCTGGAGCTCTGAAACCGACGTTCCAATGAGCTGCTTCTGCTGCATCGCCGCCCAATGTCCCAGTTGCAACAAACAACAAAAAAAGGCCAACTGTGTGAAAGCATCTTTTGTGTGTTTCTCACTCGCTCCCGCTGCTGCGCCCTCTCTCTCTCTCTCTCTGTCTCTCTCTCTCTCTCTCTTCCAGCGTGTTGTGGCTCCCGTCGTGTGTTTTTTTTTCCCTCCGTGTTTTTACGCAGCGCTTCGGTGTCACAACATGACCTTGTGCCAGCTTCATCCACAGTTTGCCAGCGTCTCCAGCGGCCGTGCCAAACCCCAGTCTGCAGAGCGGGCGCACACATCCCGCTCCTGACGAAACAAGCATGCATTCACTCGAGCGTGCACGTGGAATATTACACCCACACACACACACACACACACGCACACACATACACACACACACACACGTGGTCAGGCTGGGATTAGAGGAGATCAACAAAAGCAATTATAAGTTTCGACACTTTCACGTGTTCTTAGTTTGACTTACACTCCCCAACACACCTCCGCACGTTCCCGAGAGTCGAACAACAAGCCTCTGTTTTCCCGTGGCATCTACAAAAAGATGATTATATAATATGTGAGTTTATAGATTTGAGGGGAACCGTAAAAAAGTCAGACGCCGAGGGAGCTGCACGCCAGACCTCAGGCTCGGCAACACCAGCTCGGGGTCTTAATTGAAAGTCTCCCAGGCCCCGGCGACTTGTTTTCTCTGGGAATCAGCTGGGGAGAGGCTGTGGGGTGTTGCTGGCTCCGGCGCGGCGTGCAGAAGCTTGTGCGGGAAAAGAAAAAAAGAAAAGGAGAAAAAGAAAATAGGCACCAATTACAGATAAAGGGTTGAGATTTCATTTGGTTTCAATTCAAACGTCTCACTTCACGCTCCCACGATGTCAAGCTGGAAAAAGCTTCAAAGTTCACTTCCAATTAATGAGAGCTGAGGTTTGTGACACAGCGGCCTGAACTGCTGAGTCATGCTCTCCGTCGTAGGACTGGTGCACAAACCACCGGCGCTAACGAATGATAATCAGGCGCCACGTTAAAAAAGAAAAAAACGCAGGTCAATACCGATTCGATTCGGGAGCGCGTGTGATCCGTGGAACGACCTGCAGTAATACATGAGTGGAGTTTTGTAATTTGGATGAGATTGTGTCAGAGGTCAGAGGGCGTGACCTTTGAGCTCTGCCTTGCAGGTCAGCAAGGGGGGGGGGGGCACAGCCACAGGCCAGCACACACAAACACACCAGCACAAACACTGATGAGCCGCGATATCAATACAAACAGGTAACTGCTTTAAAAGAGTTTATCAGTAATTTAATGGATTCTCATTAGGGTTGCAAAGGGGCGGAAAGTGTCCTGTAAATTTCCGGAAACTTTCCGGAAACTTTCCATGGGAAGTTTAGCTCGGGACCTTTGGGAATTTTGAAAAAAAAAAAAATACGCAAATTAAACGCTGAGCAATAACAACATCATTCAAAACTCTATTTTAAAGATGTATGGAATGCAGCACACGCTGCACTTTGAGTTTCAACCCTCCACTGTGCATTCTTCCATCACATGCACAGATAACTCCCAGCATCCTTCACTCTACAGCAGGGCTACTGAGGCCTGCTGTAGTGTGCAGGACTAGTCAGGTAAGTTTCGATGATATTACTGGGGAAAATATATTAGCATGCTGATTGAGGATTGTTCATCTGTTCATCTAGCCTATTTCCATTCATTTATCCATCAATTGTAAAATATGTTTACAGATGATTCCAATTGTTTGGCTAACTATTTATATCTCTGGCATTGCATTAGTGTTTTTTACAAACTTTTTTCTCATCTTATTCTACAGAACAATGCCACGTGCACTATCTCATGTGTGGAGACATTTCACCCCATCCAATGTAGAAGGAAAGGCTGTGTACATTTGCAAATACTGTGCAAAGACCTATGTTAAGAATGACACAACGATGCAGAAGCATATAGTCAAGTGCCCAAAGTTTCCTCAGGGCTCAAGTCAGCCTATGACACAACAAAATGTTTATATTTATGTCTGTATATGACAAGGTAAATACAGTTAGTATAAATTACCCACAACATTTCCAGTTTATTCCCGTTAATTCCCGTTAATTCCTGTTAATTCCCGTATATTCCCGTTTATTCCCGTTAATTCCCGTTAATTCCCGTTAATTCCCATGGAAAGTTTCCAACTTTGAAAATTCCCGGAATTTTTCAACCCTATTCAGGATTGAAAATCAACAATTACTATATATTATATCACCTCAATATTAACAGCTATGTACCTCTTCAGATTGTCCAAAACATTTCCTTGTTCTTTCATTCTCATATTCATACAGACGACATTGGTCTTCAAATATATAACAGGCTATCTACATTTAATTAAATAAAGAAATAATATTATAAAGTTAGTCAGTGGGATGTGATTTTATCTCTGTTACTCATGAGTTTTTAATGTTTTTAATCTCATCTTAATTGCTCATGTTCATAACACGTATCCTCTTTTGTTTAGTTTTTCATTCAAGATAAAACTAAATCAATGGGGATGGAGAGGCGGTGGACTAGTGGCAGAAACTTGGACTATGGGCAGAAGAGGTCTCTGGTTCGACTCCACGGAGAAACAACAAAAAGACGAACCTGGATTGATCTGTCCAAAAACAAAAAAAAATTCTCTACCCTGTCTAGTGCCCATGAGCAAGGCACCTTACTCCCCCAACATCAGCTCCCCGGGCGCCGTACATGGCTGCTCACTGCTCTGTGTGTCCTGTATGTAAAAGCATGAGTGTGCCTGTGCATGTCTGTGCATGTGTTTGGGACAAATAAATGTATCTTAATGTAGCCTACGTTTTATTTTGAAGGCCCACGATCCCACTCCATCTGCCGAAATTCCACCAAGGTCAACACAAGGTTCTTTGATGCGCTCGGTTCTTTGAATTCCTGCGCCCTGGTCTTTCGGAGATCACGTCCCAGGGTCAGGCGTGTTTCTCAGCGTCCACACTGAACGGCACTGTGCTGTGACCCGGCGTCCGAGAGAGCGAGCGAGCGGCCGTCAGATGTCGAGTCTCTCGGCGAGGACGAGCCGCTCGGATCAAAGCCGTTTCATCAGAGACCCGACTGCGCTCGGGCTTTTTCTTTTTTTCCATAACTGCCCCGCACACAAGTCGCGGCCCACACCGGCGGCACCCCTTGGCCCTGTGACCCCGTGAACTGTGCGTGTACAGAGCCCAGGCGGAACTAAACGGGTGGCTCCGGCGGCGTCATGAGAAGAGCTCGCCGTCATCCGTGCAGAATGCGTGTCAGGGGATTGGGTAACTCTGCCAGGGGAAGAAAAGGCAGGCAGCACACACAGCACACATTGTTGAAACAGAAGACATCTCACTTACACAAGACAAGTGCGCAGTGTGTGTGGAGGGGCCTGTGTGTGTGTGTGTGTGTGTGTGTGTGTGTGTGTGTGTGTGTGTGTGTGTGTGTGTACGCGGAGCATCTGCAAATTTGTATGCATGTGAATCTCTCTGTTTGTGTTCGTCTGTGTATGAATATTTCTATTTTTGTTCGTGTGATAGAGCATCTGCATGTGTGTGTGTGTGTGTGTGTGTGTGTGTGTGTGCCAGTGTCTGTGTGTCTACATGTGTGTTATGCCTCTGGTCAAAACCCCCCCCCCCCCGAACCTAAACATATTTAGCTGAAGCAAATGACCCCTCATTACTCAGTGTGCCACAATCAAAGGTGATAGGTCACTGCAGTGTGTGTGTGTGTGTGTGTGTGTGTGTGTGTGTGTGTGTGTGTGTGTGTGTGTGTGTGTGTGTGTGTGTGTGTGTGTTTGGTGTGTGTGTGTGCATGAGCATCCCTGCATTAGAGCATGTTTCTGTCTTTGCAATTAGACTGCGAGACTGTGTGTGTGTGTGTGTGTGTGTGTGTGTGTGTGTGTGTGTGTGTGTGTGTGTGTGTGTGTGTGTGTCGTTTGTCATCAGGGCTTTGTTATCCCTCCTCTCACAGTGTTTGTGTTTACCTGCAGCTCTTATCTGATCCGGCGACCCAGGAGGTCAAAGTCGCAGCGTGCTCGGGGAAGGATTCTGTTCTCCGTCCATCCGAAGGAACTAATCACCGAGAGGATCAGCTCCCGTCTCCCCTCGGCCTCTCACCCTGACACTGACAAAGTTGGAAAACAACAATTTGTCACGTGCACATCACAACTAAGTACACGGTGTGAAACGAGGCCTGTTATGAGATGAGTGATTATTCAGGAAAAGCTTCTGGTTTGGTAACTAAGGCCGCTCGTGATGGATGTGGCTTCATCTGAGTGTCGGTGTCATTTGTTCTTCCACAAATTCCGGCTTCACCCTGGAATTGCTTTTCACTGTCCCCACAGAGCAGAGGCTCCTCCTCCTCCATCAGCGCCTCTTGAGGATACAGCTTGTGAGGATGCCCGGGTCGTAAAGATGGATATTCTTCTTCTTCTTCTTCTTCTACAACTTTGACGCTGGCATTGGGTTCACATGCTGTCAATTTAGTTTGCCAACTCAACTTTTAAGAGAAGATGTATTTGCTGCTTTGGTCATGGTCACTTTCCTAATGTAATGTAATGTGCCAGCAAGACGAGATATGGCAGACGTTGAATGAGATCGTGTCCCACTTGTGTGTGTTGGGCTCAGAATTTATTTGTTGTTAACTGCACGTCCACAAGTTGGCTTCTTCCTGCGTCCGTTTGGTGCGTAGGTTTGTGCACGTCCTCAGAAATCAACACAACCCCTTACCCACGATGCAATACTCACATAACAGGTCGGGGCAGTAGCTTGTCCTTGGCAAGGTCAGTGGACACGTCATGTGGAGGATTTTGAAGACCAGCTGTGTGACCAGGTGTGGAATCGCCGGCCCTAGTGGCTCCAGAGTGAATTGCGTGGCGTCTGATTTTCGTTAACTCCAGTGACGTCCTTTGAGTCGGTGTCGTCCGGGAGCGAGAACAGGAGTTTTACAATAAAACCAACATGGAGGTGAGGAATTTGAAAGATGTGAGCTCACCACACTCCTGTGGCCCACTCCTCATCTCTGCCTGAGGCTATCGAGGACGTGCTATGCTACTACTTGCATAACGCATGCAACCCTCAGACTGAACTGGGGCAGAGATGCATTGTGGGTGACGTAGGTGCCAGATCTTGACAAGGAGGATGAACACGTTGAATCCGACTGACTGAGTTGTTCATTCGGCTTCAAAGATGATTGCGTTTTCGATCCTCATCATCATTATCATCATCATCATCATCATCATTATCATCATCATCATCATCATCATCATCATCACGACCACCACCACAGGCAGTATCCGTTTCCTCTGTCCCTCACAGTGCTAAAAGACAACAGTCCTCCAGACAGCACGTACAGTGAGTCCCATTATGAGTTTCCTGAGTCGCATTCCAACCAAACGACCGAGCCGACTGATGCCCGGCGGAGGGCACGCATTCCCATCCCTGCACTGATCCCCTGTACATGCTCCTTAACCATACCCATACTCTGAAAACATCCGGGGCCCTATCGGATGCCCCCGGCCTGAAACGCCGCCCGGCGACTCCTCCCGTCTCCTCCCGTCTCTCAACCAGCTGGCTCACATAATCAGGAGCTTTGAGGAGACACCCGGGAACGCCATGGCATTCCCTTGGATATCATTCCCATTCTCGCCAGCGTTGCTGTCAACATGAGTAAAAGGGGCTCAGGTTCGGCAGCGGCTACAGTAATGGGATGGACAGATGTTTAGATGTGAGGGACCCGGGTCCCCCATGGGGCCCCTGCAGTGCTGCAGCCTGACAGAAAGCAATCAGCTTGATGTGGAGGAACAGAATACTGTACAGTGCATTCACAGAGAGAGCTGCAATCCGAGCCAGGAGACAGGGATTTAGATATGGGGATGGATAAGGAGGGAAATTAGCAGGGAAAAAAGTGGAAACAGTTGAGGGGCATAGTTGAGAAAGAGCGGATCTGAGGACGAGTGAAAGGGGGTAAAACAAAAAAAGAGAGATAAATACCAAAGAGAAACATTTTGAAAAACGGGAGGAATCCGGTGTGGTCTTGGATAAAACAACTGAGTGAGACTTTGACAAAGAGAGGGAGAGGAGAGGGAGGGAGAGAGGGAGAGAGGGAGGGAGGGAGGGAGGTGAGCGTAAACGTGAGTCATGTTGGCAGGAGAGAAGGGGGAAACAGCTGAGAGGTTTTTCGAGGTGCGTCTTTGGCTCTGATCGCACTTTTATTTTGGCTGAAGTAAGGTGATACTTACGGGCAAAGAGGGGTCTCACTCACCCACCCACCCACACACACACACACAGACACGCACACACAGACACACACTCATTCTTTATCCCTCTCACCCCCTCCTCCTGTCTGTCCCTGCCAAGTTTTTTCTGTCCTCGGAGGTGAAGTGAGTGTTTCCACATGTGCTGGGCCCGTGCTACTAGTTTGGCTTGTAACACTGACTTGACACAAAGCCCCTTTATAGAAACAGAAGAGCAAACAGGAAAAGGGCCAAGATGACCTCACAGCGCTTTACTTTTAACTTGGATATAAAAAAAAAAAAAAGGAAGCGAGGCAGATATAAATAGATATACGTCTCTATGCTGTGCATCCATTTGCTCTGCAGACTCATATCCCTGCATAGGACCGAAACTTTTAAAAATCTATATTAACTCGATTCATTATCGCCGCTCTTTCTTTCTTTCTTTCTTTCTTCTCGTTGTTCATTCACTTCTGTCCGGGCCCTTTGTGGAACCACTGGGCCGGTTCAGGTTGACAGTAATTGGGACGGGTCAATACCAGATCCCACCCGCGGTGCAGAGAATCATTAGTGTGAGTGAAATAAACATTCATCTGCTGGATGTGCCGCACACTCACAATCCCAGAGACGGAGATGGAGAGAACAGATGAATGAGCTGTTCACTTTTTCTTGTTTTGTTTGTCTTCCCCTGCAGCTTGGATCGGGATCATTTCTGCTCATGAAGCGAAAGCATCTCATCTGCTAATTCTTTATGATGCAAATTTAAAAGAATTGTCACTTCCAGGAATAATTTTGATGCTTATTTTCTGTCTTTTATGTTTGTCTCGCTCTGGCTGGAAAAAATTTGAAATCGTTTCTGTTTTTATTAGATTTAATAAAAGAGACCTGGTCCGTTGTAAAAGTTGTTGTTTTTATAAAGACATGCCTGCAGCCATTGTGTTGCTGCACTGCATTTCCCAGCGCTTACTGGGAGTTCAAACATCACAAGCCCAGGCTGCACACATGCAACTTTACAGAAAATTCTTCCATTATTCCGACATGGGAATGTTCATATATGTTTCCACTGCTTGTCACACTCACGTTTCTTATGTTGTACATTTGTAGCAGATCATTAACGAGAGAATGCAGAGTATGAATGTTGGAACTAAATGGTTCAAACTAAAAAAATGACAGGAATTGGTATTTAACTCCCTCAGCAGACATTTCCATTTTGTGCAGAAGGTAAAAGAAACGTGTATGAATAAGAATAACATTTTTACGACTCAGTCATTATCCTGCATGGTTTCCTTTTGAAAGGCAACTCTTTAAATTTTACAACCCAAACGTGAGAATGCTTACGAGAGGGACTGAACAAAGAGCGTGGCGTTGAAAGCAAATACAAGACCTGTAGAGCATCTTGTGTTGGAAAAAAAACAGTTTGGAGTCGCAGTTACAAGTCGGAAACAACTGTGTTCCAACAGCTGTTGCAGTAAAATGATCCTAAAACACGTTGCACTGATAGAAGTAAGAGACTCCGGGCTCGGTTTTAATGATCCTTTTTAAATTGTTGTGCGTCTGTCTTGTGGTGAATCCTCCGGAGGATTTCTTGATGTTGTATCACATTCCGGAAAACTTCTGGAGAAAGTACGGAGCCTCTCACTTTGACATTTGTGTTCCGGTGAATGTCCGAAGATTATCCGGAAGTCAGTGAATGTCTGAAAGCAAAACTAAAATAAAGCCTAATAATGTCACTCACATCTGCATCCATTGGCTTTCAGGTAGAGCTCTTACAACATGGAAATAAAACCGACTTAACTACAGACATATTTTCCATGAAAAGGTAAATAATAATTAACATTGGCTAATTTGATAATTTGTTGAATTAGTGGTTGTGTGTGTGTTTATGTCTGCGCTCATCTGCCGGGACACGCACTGATGCTCCCAGTGCCAGGACACCGGGGGGGCTGGGGGGGGGGGGGCTGGGGGGGGTCTGAAGGTGGCTGATTGTGATGGAAGCTGAGCTCGATGGAACTGGGGCAGTGGGCAGGGAGGAGGGCGGTGATGAAAGAGAGAGAGAGGGTTGCGCACACACACACACACACACACACACACACACACACACACACACACACATGCACTTTCTGTGTCGTCCGTTAGTGCCTGCCACCGTCACAGTGGGGGGGCCGTGGCCTCTGCATAGCCTGAGAATGCTAAAGGCTAATCCTACAGGAATGCTCCAGGAATGTGAAAGTTGAGTCAGGGATCGAACAAGAGAGGGGTGGAGAAGAAGGGGGGGGGGGTGGAGAGAGAGAGAGAGAGAGAGAAAAGGGGGGGCAATTAGAGAAAAGGGTGGCATTCAGGAATAAAATAAACTAAAAGAGAGGGAAAGAGAAAAGGGGTGGACGAGAGGGGGAGGATTCGGAGAAAGCAAAAGAGAGGAGGAGGAGGAGATGTTGAAAGGAAAGAAGAAGAAAAAAAGCAGAGAAAGGGAATAAAGAGAGAAAAGGAGGGGAAGAGAAGGACAGATTGGCAGGAGGGCTGATTGCAGTGTGCTGGTGGTAAGATAAACGGTGGGATGCTTTCCTTTTTTTTTTTGGGTTTCTTCCCCGCGGCATTTGCAGCTGTTGTCACGGCAACAACGCCAAAAGTTGGCCGGGCCTGTTTTCAGAGACACGCCCCCTGTCCCGCAGGTAAACTCCCAGATCCTCCCGATAGCCGCGTGCAAGCTTGTCTAGTCATGAAACGGGAGAAGAAGAAAACGAACTTTGTGCAGCCTTTCGTAACAATGGCAGTTAGGCGTCCACCGTTGGAGCTGAGCCGTCGGGACGAGTCTCGGCTTGTAACTCGCTTCCGGGATCCTGTTACAGAAATGGTTTTTCACACTGTCATGCACCCGGACCTGCACAGATGTGTTCTCCCACATGGAGCCGGAAAAACGTGCCGGTGAGGCCCTCGCCTACAACACATTTGGCAATTGACACTACAAGGCAGATATGGGAAGTCGATGGCTATGTGTGGAGACATTTCACCCCATCCAATGTAGAAGGAAAGGTTGTGTACATTTGCAAATACTGTGCAAAGACCTATGTTAAGAATGACACAACGATGCAGAAGCATACAGTCAAGTGCCCAAAGTTTCCTCAGGGCTCAAATCAGCCTATGACACAACAAAATGTTTATATTTATGTCTGTATATGACAAGGTAAATACAGTTAGTATAAATTACCCACAACATTTCCAGTTTATTCCTGTTAATTCCCGTTAATTCCCGTTAATTCCCATGGGAAGTTTCCAACGTTGAATATTCCCGGAATTTTGCAACCCTAAACACGACACATCTGCTCAGGTGTAAAAGCACCGAAGTTGGAAAAATCGACATGTAACTTCCTCATAAGATAGGATATGATGGTTTTATGGGATATCTTCAGTTACCTGAGAGGCAGGTGTGCCTTTGTGTGTGTGTGTGTGTGTGTGTGTGTGTGTGTGTGTGTGTGTGTGTGTGTGTGTGTGTGTGTGTGTGTGTGTGTGTGTGTGTGTGTGTGTGACTGAATGACCTCCACTGCCGATAAGTGAAGTGCACGTGTGGGGAGAGAGGGAGAAGTTATTTGTTGTCGTTACCTGGTCGCTCTTGTGCAACAGCAGTTACAGTTGCGGTTACGGTTTAACTTGCTGACATAACAGAGCAATAAACGCAGCTGCTCCATTATCGTTGAGTAAGTGTGTGTGGGTTTGTGGACATGTATGCAAATGTGGGTGTGTGCTCTTGAACAGGTCAAAAGGGAAAAAGGGAAAGAAGGCTTTGAATTTGAAACCATTTTTTCCCCACTCATGCAAATATATTCAAAATGTGTCAAAACCGAGTGATTAACAAGCCAAAGTTACTCGGTTGCATCATCGCAGCTGTTTCACAACTAATGTACAACACTGGAGCCTGTTCTGAACTTTCCTGTTTACCTGAGTTGATGCTCTGGGGTTACTTGTGTGCTTTAGCTTTTTAAAAAACATCCTATTGTCCAGAGTGAAGTTAGAAAACTCTGCTTTCATCCCATCTGGTTTATCTGCAAAGGAGATTTTGTAGTCAATGTTTTTTCATCAAGTGAAACTGAAGTTGCTTCATTACTGTTCACATATATATGTATACACAAGTTTGAATGATTTACGTGACTTCTGTTCACTTTGGTTGTTTCATACATTGCATGTTGGTTATTTCAGAGTCTGCTCAGCAATCAGCACAATCTTCGGATCCAAGCTCATAACTTTCACAATAAAAGCTCGATATGAAGCATTGCAGCAACAAAACAGATGTCGTGCTTTTACCTTGAAGAAAAATTGCAAAACAGGAAGTGATTCTGTGAACGTTGCGTGGATCAGCACCTGACGAAGGTTCAGTCCGTCTCTGTTTCAATCCAATATGGTGAAAAATTATATTTTAAGAGTTATTGAATCTGTCACATGTTAGACACATCTTCAACATTGACATTTTATTTCTTTATTCTCACATGGCCTCACTCTGACATTTCAGGACTTTTTACTAAATACCATCTGTCTCGGAAATGTGCGTTCTCACATACGACTCCTCCGGAAAATTTCAGGAGAAAATCTTCATCACTTCATGTCTGAAAGCAGCAATAGAATCAATAGAATTAATCAAAAAAAAGAAAATTGATCCCCAGCGGAGATGTGCGTCTGCCTCCTGCTGTCTTTGGTTGTGTGTGCATGATGTGTGTGTGTCTGCCGGCTGTCAGGAAGTGTTGTCATCATTAGGCCGGAGGGCTCGGTGTGTCTCTGTGGTCACCGGATTCCCCCAAAGAGCAACTCCCTCGCTCTCTCAAGGACGGACATCAGGAGAGAGAGAGAGAGAGAGAGAGAGAGAGAGAGAGAGAGAGAGAGAGAGAGAGAGAGAGAGAGAGAGAGAGAGAGAGAGCGTGGAGTGTGGGAGTACAAGTGATAAATAGTGAATGTTTGAAGCCGGCGAGGAGAGGAAGAGAGCAGATGGAAACTGAGCGGTGATGAAAGATTTGAAGAGGGAGGGATAGGGCGAGAGACAATAGGAGACACAGGGACACAGAGAGTCATGCAGCTAGAGGAAGTCCCCTAATAAAAGGTTTCCTGTCTCGCTGAGTGTCCCTCGTCCCTGATGGCTTTTCACCGAGGCCTGCTTGACACCAATTAAACCTACTCTGGGACTGACTGCCCCCCCCCCTCCCCAGGACACAGCAGACAGACAGACATGCACATGACGGCTGAGGTCTGGGTGAGAGGACTTCCTATGTAGGAATACAATATACACATGGACACACTGACACATGCAGACGGCCACTGGAAGCACACACACACAGACACACACACACAGACACACACACACACACACAGACACACACACACACACCCATACAGTTTTTAATGAATAGACTGACTCTCCTTTCAGTTGACATAATTCAACATGCGCTGACTTCATCGTCAGTCTGAAGATTTGAAAGCTGCTCTTTCTGTGCAGGGATTTATAGACTATAATGTTTGCATTTTTCAGAAGCGTATAAAACCCTTTTTGGCCGGATTTATGGAAACAGCATCTCTTTAGGGCCAGCCTTGCCAAGAAGTTTTCATAATGTCAACTTCTATGGGTTCAACTCACAGGCCAAGAGCGCTGATGTAAAAGGTTGTTTCTCCCGTCGTTAAACTCACAAAATGTGACTTGGGCCACTTGGGTGTGTTACGGTTTTTATTTTACAAACTTTTTTTTTTTTTTAACAATATATTTATTGAGTTTTACATATAAGAAACATACATTCGAACATTTATAAACATACAAACTTTTATGAGCACCCCCAACCCACAATCAAACACTCAGGGTAAAGAAAAAGAGGCAGAAATTAAATAACTTAAATAAGATTAAATAAAATAATAAAAAAAAATACATATATAAAGATATAAGAATAAATGGAAGTAAATAAAGACATAATTATACAAATACAAATAAATTAAATTAAAGTCCAATCAATCAAATCCAAAGCCTAGATAAAATAACGTTCTCTTATTCATAATATTAGTTAGTTACAATTAATATTCATCCTATTAGGTGCTGCTATTTTATTTTGTTTCACTCATTAATTTCCACTTGGCCCCTTTCCAAAAATTGCATGAAGGTTTACAAACTATTTAAATGCTGGTTCATGCAGATCCTGCACCAATAAACAGCTCTGACAATTGAAATCAAATCTTTTTCCTGCAAATTTTGGATCAAACAAAGTCAATCTCCAAGGTTTGATTTAACCTTTAAGAGTTTAGGGATTTTAGTTTGACCTCTGCTTCTCTCTGCTTGTGTATGAACCTATGAGACATGTGAGGGATTGACTTCTGAGATAAGTTCTCCATTTGTGTGGCCCTCGAGATCCTGCAGGATCTGGATTGACACGGCTCAGGATGAACGATGGGGAGGGCAGATTACAGTAAGAGGGTAGGTCGGGTGGAGGCAATTGGAAATTGGGCCCAAAGCCCGGCACAACATGCCACGCTCCAGGCTTCATCCAGCCGCGCTTCAAAGAGCCCTGAAATCCCAGAGTCACTCAGACAAATTATAGTAATAAACAACAAGTTGCCCCCCCCCCCGATCCAACCCGCCTCACCTCCCAGGGGGAAAACAAACAGGCCGGGATCCTGTTGCCCCGGCGACTGAACCCTGACTAGCCTGCCCAGCCGTTAACCGCCTCCAACTTTGTTTGTTTGTTTGTTTGTTTACTCAGAGACACCAGAGACCGCTGCGGCGGGCGAGGGGGGGGTTTATATCCACAGGGCTCGGGCTGAAAGGAGCTGGAAAAAATAAAGAACCTCCAATTACATGTGATTTAGTCCATCCTGGGGTATTATGGGGCTGGTGTGTTTGATTGGGGGAGATAAGCTGGACTGTGAGTGGGCGCTAATGAGCGGCCGGCCTACGGGAACTCTGGGCGTGCTGCGTTCAATCCTCTCTTTACTGTAACTCAAAAACATGAATGAAAGTTGAAGGAAACTTCTCTTTCTCCCGTGTTTGTTTTCCAGGCGGTTCACTTTCATGCTGCGTGAGGCCCGGCGCTACAGTAACGACATGTCAGGTATGTGAGGTCTCACCCCGAGCTATTGGCAGGTATTTGTCAAAAGCTTTGTTTTGGAATCATCAAAGATTCGTATCTGTGTTTGCAGTGTGTCACCGGGAGCCCGGCCTCACACGGGCTGATTGAAGCTGATAATGTGTTAGTGAGATCTAGGGTTGCAAAGGGGCGGACAATTTCCGGTAAATATCCGGAAACTTTCCATGGGAAGTTAAGCTCGGTAATTTGGGGAATTTTAAAAATAAAAAAAAATACGCAAATTAAACGCTGAGCAATAAAAACATCATTCAAAACTCTATTTTAAAGATGTATGGAATGCAGCACACGCTGCACGTTGAGTTTCAACCCTCCACTGTGCATTCTTTCATCACATGCACAGATAACTCCCAGCATCCTTCACACTACAGCAGGGCTATTGAGGCCTGCTGTAGAGTGCAGGACTAGTCAGGTAAGTTTCCATGATATTACTGGGGAAAACATATTATCATGCTGATTGAGGATTGTTCATCTGTTCATCTAGCCTATTTCCATTCATTTATCCATCAATTGTAAAATATTTACAGACGATTCCAATTGTTTGGCTAACTATTTATATCTCTGGCATTGCATTAGTGCTTTTTTACAAACTTTTTTCTCATCTTATTCTACAGAACAATGCCACGTGCACTCTCTCATGTGTGGAGGCATTTCACCCCATCCAATGTAGAAGGAAAGGTTGTGTACGTTTGCAAATACTGTGCAAAGACCTATGTTAAGAATGACACAACGATGCAGAAGCATATAGTCAAGTGCCCAAAGTTTCCACAGGGCTCAAATCAGCCTATAACAAAACAAAATGTTTATATTTATGTCTGTATATGACAAGGTAAATACAGTTAGTATAAATTACCCACAACATTTCCAGTTTATTCCCGTTAATTCCAGTATATTCCCTTATATTCCCGTATATTCCCGTTAATTCCCATGGAAAGTTTCCAACTTTGAATATTCCCTTAATTTTGCAACCCTAGAGATATCACATCCTCCCGTCTCTCCACCTTGTCCTCTCACGTTCTGCATCACGTCCACAGGGGCAGTAAAAACCTTTAACTGTATCAAAAGGGAAAGGAAATGGACCCGTGCTCAGGTAGAGACGCCTCCACCGGCCCGGCGAGGCCAGCGGCACCGCGGAGGTGTGGAATTTGACGAGGCAATAACTCACGGCCCTCTACTGTAGCTCACATGGAACTGCTAACAGAAAAACCCCGTGAAGGCTCAGGCGAGGAGTGGGCGATCCATCACGGCTCTCTTCTTTTTATCTGGTTTAGCTGAGGGGGAAAGCCAGATAAACACTCGGCGGTACCGTTTCTCCAAGGTCAATCCCTGCGTGACACTAAAACCCCCCCCGCTGGAGATCCACCAGGCGTTGAGGTGAGAGAGGCGGACGGATGGAACGATGCCGGACCAAATATAAATGTTTAAGTTCAGGAGCCGAGCGGGGGGGGTGTACCTCCCAGAGCCGAGCTCCGGCAGATCAATCACGCTGATATCAGACAGTCATGGGAGGAATGTCAACAGCGCTGACCTCTGACCCCGTGTGTGAAGGCATTACAGTGGAGCGGTGACCCCGGGGTTCTCCTCACGCCGACCTCCAGGCAGCCCTGCTCTAATGGAGATTTTATGGATGGTGTTTCACTTTATAGAGACTGTAGCTGCGCGGCTCTGGGAGCCAGATGTGTTATATGGACAAAGGAGGCCAATTACTGGGAAATGGAAAAGCACACGGGACGCTTTTTGTCTCAGGTACAGGAACTGATGTGTGTCAGTTAAACGTCCTACACAATTCATTGTTAATTAGTTGTGTGTGAGCACATCAAAAGACAGGCCTGAAAGATGCCACGGTAAAAAAAAAGAAGAAAAGCCCTCTTCTGTAAGTGAAGAAGTTACTGAGGCCTTATTGTTTTCATCTGTGTTTGTTATGAAGCAGAATTACACAAAAAGTACACAACAGATTTGTGTGAGATTCTGTGGAGGGGTGGGACATGATGAAGAATTTGTTTAATTCATTTATTTGGGGCAGATAAGGGACCAGGGGCTGACATTTTTTAATACTTAATTTTTTCTTGATTTTAATATGTGAATGTCTTTTCCAGAATTAAATTTCTTTAAATTCCTTTTAAAAACATTTTAAGATCTCACCTTAAATGCTTTAAGTGCTTTGGACTGAACTCTCTTTTTTATATATTTAAGGTGCATGAGGTTAATTTGAAAGATAATGACATGATTTTCTCGTTAGTCGGGGGTTGGTGATGAATCTGTGATGACGCTGATGGTGGCGGCGATAACGGCGATGACAGAGATAACAGTTTTCTCGGTTATGATTATGAGGATGATGATAATGATGATTACGGTAACAACTGTGAAGAGGGTGCTTGTCGATGAGGGAGAAACTGGACAGACCGAGCGTGTCCCGGTCTCACATCGGCGCTCCTTCCATCAGATAAAGAACCAGGGTTCCTGGTTGAACCCGTGTGCTGCGGCGTGGAGACGTGTGCGTTCAGACGTCTCTCAGGGTCAAGTGGAGCCGAGACAGAAACGGAAAGAGAAGCTGGCGGAGAGATAAAAGTTGACAGAGACACTTTGTACCAGTTCACCTCCTACACACCTCAGCTGTGTTGTAAAACAGACAAATTGATTGTGTAGTTGCTTTCGACATATTCATGTGTTTCTGTTGTTGGAGCAAATTTAGTGATTCAATTACAGCTCATTTACTTTTAACCATGTGAATAGCGGCTGTAGTTCTCGCTCAGCTTTAATTGACACGTCAGTCAAATCCCTTAGATTCAATTATTGCAAAGTTGTCAAACTAAATAAAAATGAATGCAGGTTGATTACAGCTGTCGTGTGATGTAATGAGTTATATTGATGTTAAAACTGAGTGATCATCAGTGACCTGCTCATCTTAATGCAACCGTTCCATCCTGCAGCTTCCTGCGTCTGGGTCCTGCGTCTGGGTCACGGCAGCGTCCGTCCATCCCATAGACCAGGGGTTTTCAACCGGGGGTCCGCGGCCCCCTGGTGGTCCGCAACGGCATTGCAGGGGGTCCGCGAATTTTGCTTTGATATTTCGACACATTTCCAGATTACTCTTGAATATCGTGTAAAATATATATAATAAGAAAAATATGTCTAAAATAATATAAAGGTGCTGGTGATCATGAGGTTAAACCTAAGTAGGCCTCAATTGTTTGTGTTATATTGTATGATTATCATTTGTGACATATTCTGCATTACTTTGTCCTCTTCCCTCTTCAGTTGTAGCCCCAGTTTATGTTGATTGTTATTAATCACCATTATTTTAACATTCTCTCAACATGTCGGCTACATGTCTGTACATTTAAGTCATGAACGTTGTATATTGATGTACATATGGTTCTGAGATTCAGTACACCTACAAACTGCATTTTAATTTTGTTTCCAATTCTTAAGCACTGAAAATCAACCGTTTTTGTTGTTTTTACACAGATTTTTCTAGATTTGTTTGAGCTTTTTAAGTAGATATAGATTTGTTTGAGGTTTTTAAATAAAACCAACATGGAAAACCAAATGTGTAGGCACATCAGTGGGCCGCGGATTACTTTCTAGTCAGAATGGTGGTCCCTGGGACAAAACCAGTTGAAAACCCCTGCCACAGACTGGTCTCCACTTCCTCCCACCATACAGTCAGTGTCACCTGTCAATCCTGATGTTTCACACTCATAACTCATAATTAAAACCAGATTACTGGTAAAATGCTCCTTGAACATACGTAGGTGTGATACGAATGAAATAAAATAACAAAAAACTATATTTGAGAAGGATTTGTGTGACTTTTTTAGTTTGATCCATGTCCCATCCACGGACATGGAGGAGGCAACATGCTGCCACCCGGTGGCGTTCCAGACGCTTTGACCATGTTCATGACCCCATTCTCAATCTTTGATGGCTTTTCAGAAAGAGAGAAAGAGGGAGAGGGAGGGAGGGGAGGCAGAGAGTGTGAGACAGTGAAAGGAATGATGGAGCAAGACAGACAGACTTAGTGCAGAGAGAGAGAGAGATAAAAAGGACAAGAAAGAGAGGCAGAGAAAGAGAGGAGAGATCAAGTGTCAGGTCCACTGTGGTCCATTTTGCCCGGAGACAGCTGCAGCCACAACTGACAAATCCAGAGAGGCCCCTTCCTCTGTCGGCACCGGGAAAGCACCGGGAACCATCCAGCGTCTCAGCTCTCTGCTCCTTAGGGAACCTCTCTCTCTCTCTCTCTCTCTCTCTCTCTCTCTCTCTCTCTCTCTCTCTCTCTCTCTCTCTCTCTCTCTCTCTCTCTCTGTGTCTCTCTCTCTCTCTCTCTGTGTCTCTCTTTCTCTCTCTCTCTCTCTCTCTCTCTCTCTCTCTCTCTCTCTCTCTCTCTCTCTCTCTCTCTCTCTCTCTCTCAAAATCTATTTGTTAAATAAACAATGATACATTTAAAGGATGACGGACAATAACAACACGGACAATAATTAATTTGAAATAATAACACAAAATTGATAATAAGAAAAAGACAAAGATATTTGAATTAAAAATCATAAAATACTGCAGAACCTAGAAAAATAGGTTTGATCTACTGAAAGATTTGACGAAGAATGGATTATTCCAATATTCATCCAACTTTGAAATATCCTCATGATGTTATAAAAAGCAAAACAAATCATAAATGAACAGTTGTCTCTCTCTCTACTTCCCTCTCTCTCTCTCTCTCTCTCTCTCTCTCTCTCTCTCTCTCTCTCTCTCTCTCTCTCTCTCTCTCTCTCTCTCTCTCTCTCTCAAAATCTATTTGTTAAATAAACAATGATACATTTAAAGGATGACGGACAATAACAACACGGACAATAATAAATTTGAAATAATAACACAAAATTGATAATAAGATATTTGCCAATATTTCAAAAATTCATAAAATACTGTTGAACCTAGAAAAATAGGTTTGATCTACTGAAAGATTTGACGAAGAATTATTCCAATATTCATCCAAACTAGAAATATCCTCATGATGTTATAAACAGCTAAATTTATCATAAATTAACAGTTCTCTCCCTCTCTCTCTCTCTCTCTCTCTCTCTCTCTCTCTCTCTCTCTCTCTCTCTCTCTCTCTCTCTCTCTCTAGTTAGCAGGAAAGAGGAGGAGAAGGAGGAGGAGGAGGAGGAGAGGGTCACGGCCAGTTCCACCTTCCAGAGCCTCCACTGATACCCCTGCTCAACATTGATACCCCCCCCTCGCAGTCCTGGAATGGGGCAAATCCTGTATGTTCAGAGGGCACAAACCTCTCTCACATACATCCTCTTATAATGATTTGTGTGTGTGTGTGTGTGTGTGTGTGTGTGTGTGTGTGTGTGTGTGTGTGTGTGTGTGTGTGTGTGTGTGTGTGTGTGTGTGTGTGTGTGTGTGTGTTTTGAAGGGATATGGAAGGAGCTGTGAGGGTGAAGTGTGAACAGCTGTGATGTATTGTCGTCTGGGGCATGATAATATCCCCATGTCATTAGGACTGGACATTGCTAACATGTGTATGCATATGTGTGTTTGTGTGTGTGTGTGTGTGTGTGTGTGTGTGTGTGTGTGTGTGTGTGTGTGTGTGTGTGTGTGTTCAGGTATAGGTTTTAAAACAAGCTGGTCACAGTTCAAAGGAGGCCACGGCGCCCGTAAAGAAACGCAGGAGTGAGTGAGTCAAATGAATGCAGCAATATGTGTGTTGTAAGGAGGGGCGGTGGGGGGGGGGGGGGGGGGGGGGGGGGGCAGTAGCTAGAAGGGTGAGAAAGGTAGAGGGAGGTTTTGATGTGTGTGTTGGGCTTTGGAGGGGGGGGGGATCGTAATGTATCTATTGAAGTCCGGGCCCCTTGTGTTTGATACAGTACATCTGTAGCCCATTTCCCTCTGCTCCCCCCCCCCCCCCCCCCCAGCTGTGCATGCTCACGTGTACAGGAACAATGAGACCCGGGCCCATAAATTCTCTCACTCCCTCTCTCCCTCCGCATCCATCTCCCTTAGCTCCCTTGTTTCTCTCTCTCTCTCTTCTTTTATCTCTTCTGCTCTCCATCCTTTTCCCGTCTGTCCTCGGCACCCAAACAAGCTTCTTCTTCTTCCTCACCTCCTCCTCCTCCTCCCGCCCCTCTTTTGTTTCGTTGATGTAATGCGGTGATAGGGTCCCTTCGCTGGAGGACGCTGACTCGGCGGCTGCTGCCCCCCCCCCTTGCCGCAGACACAGCACAGTAAAAAGCCTGAATTAGTAGATTTCCTCTCAGTAAGAGGGGTCATGTCTTCTTCTGCCTCTGGTTTCCGACGTCCCTTTCTCCCCCATCTGCTCACCCCTCACTCTGAGTGCACCCCAGTCCCTCCGCCGCTGACACCACCACCACCACCACCACCACCACCACCACCAGCACTCTGCACCACCAGGCAGGAGAGTGGAAGGATCAGTCGGCCTCCGTCAGGTCCGCTGGGGTCCCAGGCCGTGCGCTGCAGATGAAATATGGGAGCTGTCGCATTAGGAAATCCATTGAAGTTAATGAGGGCCGGTGTTCTCTGCGGAGCCACATCTGCTGCTGGTTAGGCGCCAACATCCCCCCCCCACCCAGCCTGATCCAGACACCACTATATGGAGGGACTGACTGGTGGTGGGGAAGAGGAGGAGAGTAACTGGACCTGGGGTATTGAGTGGTGCTGGCCAGCGGTTGGCAGAGGTCGTGACCTTCCGGTAATGGCGGCGGGTTGGAGCATCGAGTAATGGACACCACGCTGTTATCAGGGCTATCAGCTGGCTAAGCTGTTGTAAAAACCACAGAAACCAGCCACTCCCCCCCCCCACATGCTGTAACAACACATGGCATCGACCCGCCGACTGGGGAATCCCCCCGGGTTGCTTTCAGAACCCAGGCTTTTTATTTCAAGGTCAACCATGACTCAAATATAACAATTACAGTTAATATGATTCCATTATTAGTCCATTAATGAACTAAATCATTCGGAGCCACTGAGTGATTTTTGAGTTGAACAGTCAGAGGCCAGTCTGAGGCTCCACCCCTAGCCCAGTGGGATCATCAGGTGTGCGGGCGAGAGAGCGACCAAACAATGAGGACAAGACACGTAAACTCGTCTGTGACGGAGCTGACCACGACATCGACAGTAGGCACCCGACTCAAAGGCAGAGTTCTGTCAAAGGGTGACAGACACGGCCGGGTCAAAAGTTTAATGACGTGTGTGTGTGTTTGTGTGTGTGTGTGTGTGTGATCGGGCAGCGTGTATTGGGATGTATAGACAAACGACTCGGAGCTGCCTGGAGAGGCCGGTCACAGATCTTTACAATCAGGCCCTGAGTGCCGCACTAATGGCTCAGATTAGGTCGGGAATCATCCATCCAGGCCTGGTTTCAAAGGGTGTTGAGCCGTCGCTGCACCCGGAGTCTACACAGGCTGCTCCAGGATTTGTTTTGATATCAGGCTCGGGTCAAATATTTGCATATTTTTCCAGGTTTTGTTTTGTTTCAACCTGCTTGACGGGTTTAGGGCATCACAGAGTGTTTGGCACGAGCTGTCAATCACACCGTTGTAAGTTGATGTTAGACTCCGCGTGTATGTTTCTAGGAATAGTTTGATTAATGGAGAAAATAATCTGCGTTCATTTAACGCTATAACTTTGTCTTGCTTTAAAATGAGTTTATTATTAGGGAAATTTTTAATGTTTCTGTGTGTAGTTCCTTCTCAATGATCAGGGTTCATACACATTTTGACCAATGGATTTCCATGACTTTCCATGACTTTTTAATAACTTTAAACCAAATTTCCATGATCAAAAATGTTGTGAAATCTCGGTGTATGCATGAAAAATTTACAAAATTCAGTATGAGAATGAATGAGAACAATGAGAATTCCAAAGCATACAGTATACTTTAAATGACACAAATTAATGAGACAATAGTTTGATTGAGTTCTTTGCTGTTGTAACTCATGGCATGTACTTTCCATTTGTAGCCAAGCATGTTAAATCTACACCTTCCCTGGCATAGTGCATTATCCACCTGCTTCCACACCGAACTTTTCAATTAGTATGCGAGCGTATGCCTGCTTGTATTTTGAGCGTTTTTCTTTTAAAAGCATTTGAATTATTTAAAACTCAGCGTAAATGAACGACATGAAACTAATAATATAACAACTTTCCATGACTTCTCCAAAACTTTTGGATATAATTTTTTTCAAGCACTTTTCCAGGCCTGGAAATAAACATTTTACAATTCCATGACACTTCAGGTTTTCCATGACTGTAGGAACCCTGAATGATACATATATTAGATCGCTGTAATAAAACTACAAACGTGGAACTGAAGACTACAACCGCCCTGGTCAGAATGATCCCAGTTATCTGCCTTGTAGTTTGAGAGATAACGTGATGTTTCAAGAGTGATTCTCTACTCGGCTACTTCAACTTATCTTCAATTTAAAATTTGAGCAAAGACATTAAATGGAAAACCTGTGGCGGTTTTTTCTATAGGTTCATTAAAAATCTAATTTATCTCTGAATCAGTTGTGTCTTTATCACTTTCATTCAAAATCAAGTGTCCAAGGACAACGGATCTATGTCAACTTGGATATTTTAAAGAAACTTTAGCACGTAATATAGGACTTTACTGTTTGTTTATTTTGAGGCTCTCCTGATCCGAGTAGGAGAAAACAAAATGTGGAGAAATGGTCACTTAACCTTTGTCAACTGCCAGAACAACTAACCCCTGTGGAGCCGTGGCGGGGGGGTCAGCGCGGCCCACCGAGGCGTCCGATCGTTTGTCACCTACAGTTCAGTCCAGGGAGCATCTTCCCCGAGTCATCCGTCTTCACCGTGCATTCTAAGTGTGTGTGTTTCTTGCCATTTGTCAATAGTTCAGAGTGCATCTTCGCCCATTCGTCTTCAGCGAGTGTCTTAAGTGAGCATTCTTCGTGTCCATTTCAGGTCATTAGTGGCCGGCCTGTATAATGGATGAATGGGGTGGGTGGCTATCAGCGAAAATGTGAAGGGTTCTCTCTTCTTGTCTGAAAACAGATAAGAAACGTCTTCACGTTAAAGTACCTTTGTCATGTGTAATGTGAACAGAAACACATCAGCGTGGCGACAACACAGAGACACAATGAAACACAGAGCAGGACAGTGATTGCCTTAGTTTGACATGTACAGTATTATCAGTGTATGAGAACGACTCTGTCCCCTGTCCACACTAATGCAGATGTTTTGCAAAACTAACTTTTCCGCCTGCTTAGATAGATAGATTGATAGATAGATTACTTTATTCATCCCCGAAGGAAAATTAAGTCGTCATAGCAGCCGGTATATTTGAATACAATAAAATACAATACAATAGAATAAAATAAAAAATATTGAGGTAGAAAGAATAAAAACAGAAACACAAGATAAATAGGTAGATAAGGTGCAGTGGCAAGATGATGGTAATAGTGCTGATGATATGATGGTAATGTTATTGTTAGACAGTATATAAAAATAGTACAGTATATATAGTATATAATATAACATAATATATATATTTATATATGATAGTAATTATACCAATATATTAGCAGTATATAGTAATAATGGCAGCAACAGTATATATAATAATAATAGTAAATATAATAATAATAACATGTACACATGTATAAATATGTGTATATACAAGAATATACAAAGAGTATGATATAATATATAGTAGAGGTATAAATATAAGTATTTGACTATACAAAAGATAATAGAATATACTATGAGTGTAAGAATATGTAAGTATATGCTTCACTTTTTAAGACACAAAAATTGAGATTTAAAAAAAAAAGCCTATTTCTCGTTTCAGACAGACATTGAAATCTAGAAGGAGGATCTGAAGGTGAGAACACAAATGTTCAAATCAAATCAATGCACATTTTCCGACGTCCTTGTGATTTGTAAAACTCTTTCCCTCAAAGTTGTTGCATCATAATGATCATTGGCCTTCGTTGTGCTAGATGATGAATGAGCCGTGTCCACGCTCACTTGATGAAAAGTTTCCCTGCGCTTTGATTCGCACGAGCAGCCTTTCAGTGACATCACGACTTCATTCTGAGCTTTTTCATCAAACCCAGAGACGCCTCGTGGTTTTCAGTTCAACATTAACGTGAACAATATCTCTACAGCCTGAAGATTTGCTGTCGAGTCTTCTGTACGTTCCTCAGACAGCCGTGTTCTTGAGATCTTTAAGTCAACCTGAACCTCAGCAAACAGAATTAACCGTGTTACCTCACAAGACCCGGCACGATTCACTTAGTTCTTTGTCGACCTTCCTGACCCCCCCCCCCCCCCATGCCTTGTGGTGCGGGATTTGCCTGTGTTTCCCCTCTCTCTCTCTCTCTCTCTCTCTCTCTCTCTCTCTCTCTCTCTCTCTCTCTCTCTCTCTCTCTCTCTCTCTCTCTCTCTCTCTCTCTCTCTCTCTCTCTCTCTCTCTCTCTCTCTCTCTCTCTCTCTCTCTCTCTCTCTCTCTCTCTCTCTCTCTCTCTCTCTCTCTCTCTCTCTCTCCCTCTCTCTCTCTGCTCTCATTCCTTCCCACAGTCGGGAGACGAGCATTAGGGAGGAGCACTCACCACTTCCCATAAAGGTGAATGACTCTCAGTCTGTGTTGCACTTAATCTGTGTTGGCACGGCACATTGGAATCATAAGGTTCACACTGCCAGACGATCTAGACAAGCTGTACAGTTTGGCTGGGGATCACAGCTCTACCTGCTTCTATATATATATATATAATATTATATATATGTATATTAATAGAGAAGTGGGTCAGACTGCTGCTCAGCTGCTGTGTGATATATGGAAGAATGAGAGGAGGCAGCCAGACAAAGGTATGGAGCGGCACCCAGGCCTGTGCATGTGTGTGTTCTGCCTCCGTGCTTGGCTTCAGATGAAGGTGAATCTGGTGTGAGTGAGGGAATAAGCAAAGTAAAGTGTGTGTGTGTGTGTGTGTGTGTGTCTGTGTGTGTGTGTGTGTGTGTGTGTGTGTGTGTGTGTGTGTGTGTGTGTGAGAGCCCTCATTAGCAAACTCCAGCCTTGCATTCACAGTATGAACGCGCCGCTCCTCCCCTTCCCCTCACTGTCAGCCTCTCCACTAAATGAGGTTAATAAACTCAAGCGTTTACTACCATCACCGACACCATCCCTCCCCCCCCCCCCGCCGTCTCCTTCATCCTCTCCCTCATCTACCTCCACCTCTCTTTGCACCCCTGAGCCCAGCACTCCTCCACTCCTCCACCTCCCCTCTCCTCCTAAGCCTCCCTCCCCCCTTTCATCTTAGCTGAAATGCTTTCTTCCTCCTTTCTTCACCTCTTTCTTTTTTCTTTTTTTTTTTTTTTATTGTCATTGTTGCACGGCGAAAGCTCTGGGATTTCCTCCCTCGATTTCCCAGGACAGAGCTGCAATTACAGCTCAAGAGAGAAGAGGACCAGCTGTGTGCAGGGGGAAGCTGTGTTTAAGTGGTGGGTCCAGGAGACAAAGAGGAGGGCGCCCCCCAGAGGCAAGGGAGGGAAACTGCTCATAGCGCCACCACAATATTTCTTAGAAATCAAAGCAGACACTCACTTTCAGACTACATGATTTTTTTTTTGTACGAGCACCAGGCAGGATCATTGTGTCCTAACAACACGTCAGAACGAATAATATGCTGTGTTGTGTCCTGGCTCACACATACACAAACACACAAACACACACACACACACCGGACACACACACTAGCTGTGGCACAGTTGATATCAAGGAAATGTGAGGAATGCATCAAACAGCCTTGGTGGCTCTTATCTCGCCCAGCATGTGGACAGGGACGTCCCGAAAGAAGAGAATACTCCGGACATGAATAAAGAGAAAACATTAAGTTCCAATTCAGACGTCTGTGATGTGTTTCGAGTGAAGGAATGCTGTTTGGGTTCTGCAGAAACATTGTGTCACTCGGTCTCGACACAACGATACAGATTGATCGTCCTTGTGACACGTTTTGTTGTTTGTTTCAACGATTGCACGATTTGCTCCACCGTAGCTTTCTAATTGCACTTTTGTAATATCTCGTACAGTAAAAAGCCGCCCTGTCAAAATTGAAATCTTATCTGACATCTGACTGGATTACCTTCAAACAAAAGGTTTAAGAATTATTTTCACCTCAGGGTCTTGGTCACAGTGCTCTCTGTCTCTCTCTCTCTCTCTCTGATCATATGACCAAAGGGGCCACTCCAGCCCCTGCTATTTATCAAGGGCCGAGCTGTTAAAGCCTCCTCTGTTTTACGGGCCCGGCCCACGTTGGGTAATACGCAGCAGTAATGGTGCAAGTAATCGTGTCCTTTAAGGGATTACCACCGCGTCCAGTGCATCCTGCTGCGCCAACAGAGACACCAGCAGTGGTTGAGGGAGAATGTGATGGGTCTGTGTAATATCTGTGTGATACATGATAGTGCACGAGGGAAGTGCATGGACCGGGCGATCCACAACGTGCACATGCAAAGGCAAAGGAAATTCAATTGAGGATCGAAGCGTAGCAGCCAAATCCAGCAGTGTCCAAAACTGACCACACACACTTAACACACACACACACACACACACACACAGCAGCTGGGACATAACTAATAATCAGGCAGTAACACTGTGGCCCATTCATTTTCCTCTAAAAGATTCTGAATTGTAGTGTTCAATAAGAAATGTCTTCTTTTGGCTACACAATTCAAACTTGTCAGTCGAACGGAGACACTGGAGTTTTGTCTTCTTCGTGGGTTTTATGGACAAAGATAAAAAAATACCAAGGGTCACCAGGTGTCTCAATTACATTCCACTAAATGTCGAGTCAGATTTCTTCCCTGTAATATCTGTTTTGAGGGTTTTAGAAGCTGACCCGTGCTAAGCCTGACAGCTCCGTGCTCAGTTGCCGTGAACCGAAACCCCTGTTGAACACATGCGATGTGATGGACACGTTTATCTGGACATTTTTAAGATGCTTGGCCCCCGAGTGGAAATGAACCCTTGACCCGTGGCAGCTCCACCAGACCCACTCCGCACCCACGCTGCACCGCGTTATTAAAACCACTGTGATGTGCTGCCTGTTCAACTTCAGGCATCAGCTGCTCGCGATGTAATGTTTCCTAGCAGCTGTCGCACTGTCAGGTTGTGTGTGTGTGTGTGTGTGTGTGTGTGTAACAAAGGGAGTGATGGCAGCAGGAGTCCCTGTCGGCCCATGGGACAGTCGGAGAGGAGCAGACGGTCGTGTTGTTTCACTGGAAACATATGGTGAAACTCAAGTGTGTAATTTACCTAGGACTACGGGTGGCCCCCGAGTAGCACCCGCACACACACACACACACACACACACACACACACACACACACACACACACACACACACACACACACACACACACACACACACACACACACACACACACACACACACACACACACACACGTACACAAAGTGACAGGGTGTAATTTACCTGGGGCCTATGGGTGGCCCAGGATCCCGTTGCACTTGTCATACACACACAGACAGCTCAAACACAGTTCACACTACTTGACACAGACGCAGAGAGTGAAACTAATTTTCCCAGGCCTGCAGGCGGGAGAGTAAGAAATCACACCTTGACAGAGATGTTCGAGACTCGGAGAGAGAGAGAGAGAGAGAGAGAGAGAGAGGGAGACAGAGAGAGAGAGGCTGCGCTTGGAGGAAGAACTTACCTCTAAAATCCCAACCTGTGGGAGTTGCTGCACACCCTGGATCACATCCTCTCCAATTCATCAACCTGGATCCTTTTCAAAGCCGCTGCACCCCCCCCCCATCCCTCTCTCCTTTCGAGAGAGAGAGAGAGAGAGAGAGAAGGAGATGAAGGTCATGGGAGCACCAGCGAAGGGGAAAGAAGACAGATGAGGAGTACGTCCCTCCCTGCATTCCTGCGCTGACCTGATCGTATTGTTGCACTGTAACTATCATCGGCCCTCCATGCTTTACAGTGGGTTGTTATCGAGGTGGTGGGTGTGGGTGTGTGGGTGTGGGTGTGTGGGTGTGGTGGTGGTGTGGGGGGGATTATGGGCTCCCTCCAACCTGCATGCCCCACCCCTGGTTCCACGGCAACCGTGAACGGAGCGTATCTGGTTTCACCTGAGGATTGACAGACAGGCGGGTCCCAGACGTTTTGCAGTTGGCACTGTTTGAGGTGTGGGTCTGTCAGGGCTGATGTGATAGTCTGTCTGCGACTCTGTGTGTGTGTGTGTGTGTGTGTGTCTGAGAGAGAGAGAGAGGGAGAGAGAGGGAAGGAGAGAGAGAGAGAGAGGGAGCTGGTGTTTGATCTCTGTTCCCAGCCAAGAGGCTTTAACTTCACTCCAGGTGCAGAGAAGTCAACCTGAGGGCATGGGAGCCACATACAGTAGAGATCACAACCATGAAGTACATGAAGCACACACACACACACACACACACACACACACACACACACACACACACACACACACACACACACACACACACACACACACACACACACACACACACACACACACACACACACACACACACACACACACACACACACACACACACACACACACACACACACGCACACACACACACACAGGCACAGGCAGAGGCAGGAAGTATCCTCGAAGCAGTAACTCCCGTCTGAGTAGCTCTTGTGGTTTTTTTAAACTGGTTTACCATTTCAGTGGCGTCACCGTTTCTGGAAGCCTCAGCGGCGTGCTGTGGGATAAACATCTCTGTTGACATCCCGGAGCAGGAGTCCTGAGAGTGAGAGATGAAAAGGTGAAAGGGCCTCGGCTGGAGCCGTGGGCAGCGTAATGACAACGTGCAGGCCGGGCGCCCGGCCCACTGGTACACAACAGCCACATGGAGACGGTTTTCTTTGCCCGGCAGAGAGTAAATAAGGTGGAAAATCAACAAGTAGTGATTTCTCGCTGTGATGCAAATGTTCAACAGGTGCAGATTTGGCCTTAAAAATAACCGGGTAGCCATTAGCTCCGCCATGTAACCCCCCCAATCGTTGTGTTTGGACATTAAAAGCTTCTGATCCACTTCACGGCCCTAAACGCAACGTGAATAATCGCTCTCTTCATTCCACTGGATCTCCGCACTGGGAATCTGTGTGGTCCATAATAAGCGCAGTAAACATCTGCTACTCCCGTATTAGAGACCGTTTTCCCCGCATCTCATCCTGTAATATGGAGAAATTAGAGTGCAGGGACTCATTCTGCGTGTTTACACACACACACATACACACACACACACACACAGACACACACACACACAGGGAGAGAGAGCAGACATAACATCAGGAGTCCAAGTGTTTTTATACTACCTAACTGACGCTCTAACATACCATCTCAACACCACAATTTTCCATCCACAGCGGCAAAACACTACCGGGTGTCCTCACTCCTTTTTTCTTTTCCTCCTCAACCCCCCCCCCAACGAAGTGCCAGTGAACTCGGGCTGATTCCAGAAAAACAGATTTACTGATTTATTTGGAAATCTTCATGAAGTTAAACCCAAGAAGCCCCTTAAAATAATAAAAAAAAATGTACTGATTGGACCTGTTTCCCTACTTTAGAACCGGAGAACCCAGATAAGCTGCTTTTCCTTTGGGGAACAGGCTTCTCCAGCCTTTGTTCAGCTGGAACAACATGTTTATTTAACATGGCAGGAAATTCCCTGCAAACGCTGCAACACACAACACAACAAAGGATGTTATGCAACGGCTGGTGGTCGCGGCATTTATGGAGAAACGGTGCCATCTAGTGGCAAGACGCCGAAACGCAGACCAAAGTGAAAAGAAACAAAACAAACCAGCAAACATTGGAGTTACATGAATATGTTTTATTATAGGAAACACTTAATATCTGCTGAATGGCAAATGTCACATCTCATACCAGTGATGACAGAACTCATCGTCAGGCAGACTGGTGGATGAGAGGAAGTGGAGAAGGCAGAACACACCAGCTTCCATGTTGGCTCCTCCTCATCCACATGTGCAGCTGTAGCAAACATCTGGATGAACGTCCAGCAGAGTTCCACATCCCTGCCCCCCCCACATCACTGTCTCTTCCCGATGGTTAAAGCAAAACGACCTTTGACCTCCAGGTCCTCACTTGCCCATCTCCTGCTGCACCTCCTTGAAGATTTTCTCCTCCAGCTTGGACGTGTCGTACTCCTTCAGCATGTCGTACTCCCGCCAGGGCTCCGCCCACTTCTGCACGAACTCCGTCTGATGGGGGGTCATGCACAGGTCGTAGCGGATGCCCTGGATGTTGAAATTGGGCCGTTCCCAGTGTTTCGACCACGGCTTGGGGCGCATCCTCACTTTGAGCTGGTGAGCGGACAGAGGGAGATTATTACACATCATAACATGCTGGACTTTCATTAAAGCTGCTTTCAAACGTGCAGTAACTCCAGAGATCCTCTAGGATCCTCTACGTGTGGACGCAGATATCTCCGGCTGGTTCCCTTATAGTCCAGGCAAAGTAGCTCATTTTGGAGCCAAAAATAGAAGTAATTGTAAAATAATTTTTTTCAGCATAGATCATTTCTATGAGGTGTCCAGAACAACATACTAAAAGTCCTAAGAAATCCTAGTTGGGGAAATATGTTTAATTCTCATCAATGTGTGCCAATAAGGCCCGGCAACAATACACCCCAAAAAGACTATTTTTTTCCTTTACTCCTATCAAAATGAAACTTTACACAATGAAAATACCCAAGAAATGTAACATTTTTTGTATAACAAGTACAACAACACTAATCGAATATGCCCAAAATACACCCAAATAGGCTTAATTTTTTCCTTTACTCCTACCAAAATAAAACTTTACATGGTAAAAGTATACATGAAAAGTAACTTTTTTTCTATTACAAGTCTCTTTTGAAATGAATTTGAATATGTACATGAGCTCCACACGTATTGAATATGTCCTAATTTGCATAGGCAGAAACACCATTCATATGTATGACAAAAACATCGGCACATATTGATGAGAATCAAACATATTTCCTCAACTAGGATTTCTTAGGACTTTTAGTATGTTGTTCTGGACACCTCATAGAAATGATCTATGCTGAAAAAAAATTCTTTTACAATTACTCGGTCGTAAAACGCTACTTTGCCTGGACTACTAGTGAGAGTTGATCTGTGTCTCACCTTGTTGAGAGAAACCTCTCCGGTCGGGGAGAAGGGCACGGGCTTCATGTTCACGTCCACGGTGCTGTACTCAGGCATCGCATCTCTCAGGTACATCAGGTTCTCGTCCAGACGTTTCTCCAGCTTCAGCACCTCGATGTTCTGGATGCGAGGACTGTAGAGCTCGTAGCAGATCTCCACACCTGAGCCACACACACAGAAATATACATGAACGGGTGTTTTACGTGAAGGTGTAAAGAAAATCGTCCTCCCTCGTCCTCGCTAGGGACGGGAATCGGCAGGGACCTCCCGATACGATACTATCATGATACTTAGGTGGCGATACGATATGTATTGCGATTCTGTGGGTATTGCGATTCGATATTACGATTTCCTGCGATTTCTTTTGGTTATTTTTTTTTTTTAAATACTGGACCATGGAAAAAAGTTGAATCATACCTTCAAGTACAACGCAGTCAAATTCCCTTAGAACTTTACAAGTTTTATTTCAAATATTAACATTAACTTAATGACTGCCGGGCAGCCAATAGAGAAAATAAATAAAAATGTGCCCTATTATTGTATAGCCCCTGTCAACTGCACACAAACTGACAGATTAATAAATGTATGCCACTTAGGCTTCTTTTAAACAATTAATAAAAGGTAAATTAAATGAATAAAAGTTTACTTAGAATATAAACTTTGAAATAAACAAAAAGTAGGTTATGCTTCATTGTTGTCTGCATGTAGGCGATGCAAAGCTAGTGCTTGGGTATGTTTAGATTCTTGTGCAAAAACAAGAGCTGGTCAACTTGCTCCCTCATATCGATTTAGGAAGCAGCATGGCGATTTAAAATCGTCATACACAAGAATCGCGATTCGTAACTGAATCGATTTTTCCCCCCGTCCCTAGTCCTCGCTGAACTTTAATCTTTAATCTACACCTTTAGTTTCCATTATATAATTGTATCTATATTCGTATTTCATGTTGTGATCCATCAGTCTTTCCTGAGAAGCATTCTGAAGCCTCACCTTGGTTGTCGATGATGTTCCTCAGGACGAACGTGGCTCCGAGGCCTTTCCCCCCCCTCTGGATGCAGATCCCAACAAAGCGGTTGGTTTTCCCGCTGGCGTTCGGGTCGGCCATGGTCACTCCCAGGACACTCCCTGGAACACCACCAAAAATAACTTGCATGGTTAGAATTGATCAGATATTAAATAGTCTTATTATAGACTTTGAGTGAAGGTCGTGGTTTTAAAACTCTTCTTTATGAGCAGAGAACACTACAGGTAAGTAATCAATGTGTTTTTGCTGTTGATAAATTATATTGCTATAATTATTTTGATTGGGTCATCGCTCGTCTCTATGGTTACATGGCATTATTAACGATTTATATGCTTTGTCTCAATTCGGAGGCTGCATCTGAAGAGCAGTTACGTCACAGCGGCAGGACGAATGTGTCCTTTCCATCCCTGAGAGACGAAGCTCCACCAGGTGAACCCAACAGGTAATGAATGATCTCTGTTGCTAGGATACCAGGGCGGGATGAGCCTCCCTGGACCAGACTGCCTCATTTTGGTTTTTGCGGTTTTGACGTGGCGCAAGAAGGACGTGACCTTGATGGACCAGGTTAGATCACGTCCTTCTTAGAGAAGCCTCCGAGTTGAGACACATCTACATAATGATTTGCAGAAACTGAATCCAGGGGAGGAGGAGGAGGACGTGAACCTGGAGCGGGGGTTCCTCCGGTTCACAGAGGACGTGAACCTGAAGCGGGGGTTCCTCCGGTTCACAGAGGACGTGAACCTGGAGCGGGTCGGGTTCCTCAGGTTCACAGAGGACGTGAACCTGGAGCGGGTCGGGTTCCTCAGGTTCACAGAGGACGTGAACCTGGAGCGGGTCAGGTTCCTCCGGTTCACAGAGGACGTGAACCTGGAGCGGGGGTTCCTCAGGTTCACAGAGGACGTGAACCTGGAGCGGTTCTGGTTCCTCAGGTTCACGGAGGACGTGAACATGGAGCGGGTCGGGTTCCTCAGGTTCACGGAGGACGTGAACCTGGAGCGGTTCTGGTTCCTCAGGTTCACAGAGGACGTGAACCTGGAGCGGGTCGGGTTCCTCAGGTTCACAGAGGACGTGAACCTGGAGCGGGTCGGGTTCCTCAGGTTCACAGAGGACGTGAACCTGGAGCGGGTCAGGTTCCTCCGGTTCACAGAGGACGTGAACCTGGAGCGGGGGTTCCTCAGGTTCACAGAGGACGTGAACCTGGAGCGGGTCGGGTTCCTCCGGTTCACAGAGGACGTGAACCTGGAGCGGTTCTGGTTCCTCAGGTTCACGGAGGACGTGAACATGGAGCGGGTCGGGTTCCTCAGGTTCACGGAGGACGTGAACCTGGAGCGGTTCTGGTTCCTCAGGTTCACAGAGGACGTGAACCTGGAGCGGTTCTGGTTCCTCAGGTTCACGGAGGACGTGAACCTGGTGCGGGTCGGGTTCCTCAGGTTCGTGGAGGACGTGAACCTGGTGCGGTTCCTCAGATTCACGGAGGACGTGAACATGGAGCGGGTCGGGTTCCTCAGGTTCATGGAGGACGTGAACCTGGAGCGGGTGGGGTTCCTCACCTGGAGCGGTTCTGGTTCCTCAGGTTCACGGAGGACGTGAACCTAGAGCGGGTCGGGTTCCTCAGGTTAGCGGAGGACGTGAACATGGAGCGGGTCGGGTTCCTCAGGTTCACGGAGGACGTGAACCTGGAGCGGTTGTGGTTCCTCAGGTTCACGGAGGACGTGAACCTGGAGCGGTTGTGGTTCCTCAGGTTCACGGAGGACTTGAACCTGGAGCTGTTCTGGTTCCTCAGGTTCACGGAGGACGTGAACATGGAGCTGTTCTTGTTCCTCAGGTTCACGGAGGAGGTGAACGTGGAGCGGTTCTGGTTCCTCACCTGCGTAGAACTCGGGGATGTCGAGCACCTTCCTCCTGCGGATCATGTCCTTCCTCTCCATGGAGAACTTCAGGGGCTGGGTCCTCTGCCGTGGGGGGATGAACTCTGGGCTCAGGAACCTGCAAGGGGGGGGGCAGAAGATGTGAGACCACCACTTCACACAACCTGGACATGTGACGAGGGTCAGGAGACAAGGGGGGACATCTTACTTCCGCAGAGACGTCACAGACTGAGTCTTGTCGATGATGACGGGTCTGGGTGGAGGAGTGAACTTGGGGGGGTCGCTGCTGCCAAGACGCACCGACGTGCACACGAAGCCTGTAGACAACAACAACAATAACAACACGTCACTTTGTAAACATCAGTCACAAGAGCTCAGCTGCAGTTAGCACGGCTCACATCATTAGCCTGGGAAATGAGGTTTAGCCCGTGTAGCCTAGCCCGCGTTAAGTCCTGCGCCATCTACGCGACCTGCCCGCAGACTGTGACGTATTTAAGTACATTTCCGGTTTCACTTACGTTCATTCTTGAGCTGCAGGTTCCGCAACAACCTCAGAGAGAAGATGAATCTGTCGAGTCCTTTGCTGCAGGCGGCCATGTCTGACCTTCTGCTGTCACATGGGAGCTGGTACGGAAGCCGTGCGGGACACACAGGCTTGAAAACGCGATTGGCTCCCGAGCTGTAGTTCCGTAGATTGTCCACAAGATGGCGGTAATGTTCCATCCGTCAAACTTGCATGGTGCTGCAAAGTTCTTTTTTAACAAGTTCACAATAAACATCCCTAAGATATGAAATTTAATGAAATCAAAAAAGTAAAACACATTATTATTTATAATATTAGTAGTAGTACTGCTGTTATTATTATTGTTACTCATAATATTATAATAACTTTCATCTATAACAATCCCACATATTTTATTAGATGAATAGATACAAGATGATCAAACAAGCTGGTAGCACATGTGTCAAAAAGTGATTTTCAATGATAACAAAAGTACAATATTAACCTATTTGAACTCAGACTTGAAACATCACAGCCTGTTTTTAAATCATATCTCAAAACGTACTTTTAACAAATAGCTTTTTCATTACTTCTTAATTATGTTGTATTATTTGATCTTTTGATTTGTCTCTGATTCATTTGACATGCACACTCTTGTAATGTGTTTGTATTGTATTGTGTGTCCCTTGTGCGTCCATCGTTATCTTGTGTATGTTGCTGTGTGGTTTGATTTGATGTCAACCAGATTTTGGCAAATGGTGACATTTATGTTTTTAATTGAACATAGTCCCTCTTTAATGAAACAGAAAATAATCTTATATATTATATAATAATAGACGATTTCATATTATGTATTTTGCTGTCTTCCATTTAAATGTTATTAATGTACTATTTTAGCTTGTTGGTTGTTTATTATTTTTGCTTTTTGTGAAGTATTTTTGAAAGATGCCACAGAATAAAAATGATGATAATAATTATTGTTATTATTATGATTAGCATTAGCATGAGTGGCAGTAGAGTTGTTGTTATTGTTGTGTTAATAATATCAAATAATAATTAAAACTAAGATAAAAACATTGATTTATCCATTATTTAGTTCCTCTCAAATGAAACAGAAAACAATCTTATATATTATATAATAATCTTGGATTGTAGATTTCATATTATGTATTTTGCTGTCTTAGATTTAAATGTTATTAATGTATTATTTTAGCTTGTTGGTTGTTTATTATTTGTGCTTTTTGTGAGGCACTTTTGAAAGATACCACAGAATAATAATAATTATTGTTATTATTATGATTAGCATTAGCATGCGTGGCAGTAGAGTTGTTGTTATTGTTGTGTTAATAATATCAAATAATAATTAAAACTCAGATAAAACCTTGATTTATCCATTATGTTATATTAAAAAGATCCATGTTCCTCGACACACAGTAGCTTCAGCTGCATGAGAAACTCTTGATGGAGACATTTAGCTGCTGCGTGTGTGGGGGTGTGTGTGTGTGTGAGGGGGGGGGGGGCTGTGTGTGTTTGAGACCATGCAGGGAGGAAGGGAGGAGGGAGGAGGGGTCGGTCCTCCAGGTGGGCTAGCCTCCTCCACACGCCACACCACCACACAGCACAACACGCAGTTCGAAAATGAAGCAGCCACGGAGCTGTTCCGCGGAGGGAGGATGAGGGACCCAATGGAACCGCACGTCTCCCGCACACGCCGACGCACAGCCTGAAGAACCCCTCGATGCTGCTGCTGCTGCGGCCGCTGGATCTTATCTCTAATGCTCCAGAGGAACAACAACCCACGAACTTCGAGGCTTCAAGGATGTTCTTCTCGGATGGAACTCTCTCAGCCGTCGGTAGTGCGCTCCTGTTGGGATTAACGCTCCTGGCCGCGCGGTGCGACCTCAGCCACGGATCCTCGGACCTCTCAGGTTGGCACCACTTTGTGTTTGTGTGTTGACAGAAGCTGTGTGTACGAGCTGTGAAAAAAAAAAATCCCACTTTATTCCACCTTTTTCACACTTTCATCCAGGGCGTAAAAGTGACGCTCCTTGCACGTTTGGATCCGACTTTTACGCACGCGTTTCCCAAAGCAGTGCGCAGTGATTTGCGGTGATTGGCGGTGATTTGCGGTGATTTGCAGGGTTGCGTCGCCTCAGCTCGGGACAGCCCGGGCCTGTGGCGTGCTGCAGCTTGCAGGGCTCAAGTGTTGCGCCTCACAAACCGACTACAACACAACCCTAAACATGCGGAAAAGACCCGTATCCTGCGCTTATCTCCCGGCCCCATTCTGACACACTTGTAGTGGAGGGAGGGAGGGAGGGAGGGAGGGCAACCACATTGGAGCACCACGACCAAATCCTGCTGTAATGGGGGATTAATGGTTTCCCAAGGCAGATCTGCTACTCATATCCCACTGATGCAACTGAGATAAAACTGGTTAATGTGTCACTGCTATTGTCTAAAGACCCAGGGATCTCCTGTGCAGCTTTTGAACAGTTTATTGTGCTTCACGTACAAGTTGCTGCCAATTACTTGAGGTTTAAGTGCAAGCTGGTGTGACAGAATCTGCAGGCTTTTTTTTGTTATTTAAGGATATCACTAAACTAATGAGTTGTTCCGTGTTGCAGTCGAGGCCACTGAGCTGTTGCTGAGCCCAGGGCCGGCCTGCAGGTCGTGTTTACTGTGCCATAAAACAGGAAGGGAGCTTTGTGTCGGTGTTAATTGGCCTCTAATGGGTCTAATGGTTGGAAACGAGCAGCCTCGACACTGTGGGGAAAAGGTGCTAAAGAGCCCGTGCTGCTGCCTAATGAGCTGCTGAAGATGAAGGTGCATTAACAAGGTTTCGGTCCTGTAACGTCCCGGGCATGTGTGCATGTGGTTGTTGATTGAGCCAAATATATAATACAACCGAGTTAATCAAATGGTTAATTAAGCACGGAGGGATAAAGACCATCTGATTCCAGATTTCCGCCTCAGAGCAGATTTACCAACACGGCAGCTTAGATATGATTATGCAAATATTATGTCACAGGCATAACTTGTTGGAAGGAGAGCTTTGGGTTCTCCAGGAATTGTTTTCTACCTGACTGGTTGGAAGTCGAGCTTTTATTCGACATTTCTTTTAGGGGTGGGAATTGGCAAAAATGTGACGATTCAATAGTATTGCGATATTTGGGCCACGATTCAATAGTATTGCGATTCTGCGATATATTGCGATACTGCAAGTATTGCGATTTGATTCTGCGATTTATTGCGATTCATGTCCCCCATATTATTCAAAGGCATTACAAAAAATGAGGAAAATAAGACTGCTCAACTCACTTCAAATGTCACATTTAATTCTGTGAACAACATTGTCTTCTACACATTAACTGAAGTGCAAAAACTAAGAAAGGGTAGTGCAAAAACTTTGTCCTTGAACATTCAGGACACACCCCGATATATACTTACTTTCTTGTGGAGCTCTTCAGTTGCTGTGTATGGAACTAATATCAGTTTTACTGTTGGAACACTTGATGTAGAGTCCAAGGATGAAACTTTCTCTTCTCATCAGGGACAGAGCGTTCTCAGAAGCCGTTTTCAGTCTTGACCTCAGGAGAATGTCTGCAGAGTTGAGTCCGGAGTTCTGGTAACTTATAAATGGCTCTGCTGAGTTCACATGGGTTTGTTTCCAGTACATCAACACCGGCGTCTCCCTTTAGTAACATCATCAACACGCCCACTTGCTCGCGGTGAGTCCTGCGGAGGATCTCCTGCTGTGTTCTCACATCAGCTCCTTCGGACTCTCTGAGGCCTTTTCACCAGGGGCCGGCTGGAGAAAGTCTGCATGAAGTATTGAGGCTCTCTACAGCCCTCCGGAGAATGTTCGGAGGTCTCTCTAGAGTTCAGTTCACGTCTGAAAGCAGCTTTACAGACACGCTGACCGAGCGTCACTGTGAATGAAACGAGAAAACCTCAGGGGACAAAGAAATCCTTCAGTCTTCACATTCTCCACGGGCTGGAGTCTCCCTGGAGACCGAGAGGAGCGGATTGATTGACAGGTGCTGCCGGGCTGCAGGGTGACAGAAGTGGTGGGTTTGGATCCAACATGTGTCAGTCAGACCTCTCATGAGTCAGAAGGTTGATTAGTGATGGTGGACGAGAACAAGGCGTCTGTCTCTGAGGTGCATTCACCAGCTGGAGCCAATCGTTGAATGTCTACAGTTGTAAAAGTTGCTATTTTTAGTGAATTTGTGTCCTTCTTGCATTTGCATAATTTGTTGACGACGGGGGGGAGGTAATGGCAGTTTCATATTTCGTCAGCGGCTTTCAGCTCTCTGCTGAAATGGAAACAAACAGTGCTGGAGGGTAATTTCATTCTGTCTCCCTCCCTGTTATCATCTGCTATTATACAGCTGCCTGAACGGCTAATTAGAGGTGTGGAGTGAGCGCCGCAACACTTAGCCGCCCCCAGGCTAACTGAGGGGGCAGGACGCTAATTAATACTCTTTATCTCAAAGGTTATTGACACTTTAATGTTGTTGTTTGTCACTTTTCTCGCCTCGTTCATGCTTGTGCACAGTTGTACTGATGTGACGAGAGCTCATCTTGTAACGTCACTGTTCTTTCACAGAGAAAAGGCTGCGCCAAAGAAACCCAGCCAGCTGCCAAACATCCTTCACCACACATGTTGAGCTTTGTCACTTCAAATATGGACGATTCTGCACCACAGCATCCATGTCACACCAAAAAAGAGCCAACAAAGAGTTGATTAGTTAGTGTATGGGCCTGATATTGAATAAATCCTTGGTTATTTTATGGGTAAAATGGCCCAAATATAGTAGCAGTTTCTCAGTTGTGTGGATGTGCTGCTTTTCTATTCACTGCGGTTACATGTGTCCGATTGAAACCCGATTTCTGGCGTTGTCCGGTTTCAATCGAAGATCCATGTCATGTAACTCCACAAATCTAGATTTCTTGTGTCCGACTGAAGTCGGATAACCACCCCCAGATAAGTAGATCGGATTTGGCTGTATATCGGACAACGCGCGCATGTAACTCTGGAAGCTAGACAACAACTGGAGAAGACGTCTTTGCGCATGCTTGAGATCCTGCCCCCCCTCCTCCCTCCCTCCCTCCCTCCCTCCCTGGCCGTGACCCGGAAGTCGACACGTAGATAAAATGTCGCTGCCCGGTGCCGGCCGGCACTCGCCATTACCATTCTAATCAAATGCGCCATTCGCATTCGCAGTACTCCTAGAGTAAACATGCACAACATCATGTAGAGGGACGTAGCTTCACCTTGCTCTCCGTTCGTCATCTTTCTCGCATGCTGAGTTGAAGGCTGTTGTTGTTTATGGTTGCTAGTGGTGACGAGGTCAAGCGGAAATGGCTGTATCACCACTAGCTGTAATGAAAACAGCGCCACCTATCGTGAAATGCTTTCGGACAAGAGTCGGATTTCTCAGTGCCATGTACCCTGAGATAGAGCAGTTAACCCCCCATGGATAGAGAAACCTGATTTCGGCCGAAATCGGGTTTCTGCCATCATGTAAACATAGTGAGTGAAGGATGAGACATCGGCCAAGAAAGAACCCATTCAACTTTGTTCTAGTCTAAGTGGCAGATACAGGATTTTTTGGGGTTAACTTAGAATGTTAACTTTCTTTAACATTGTGAGGTTGTGTGTTTCATCATTTTTCCAGCGTATATTCATTTGATTTTGATTTGAACAGATATCTATAAGCGTTTGCAATGTGGTGCAGCTTGATATGGATGTGAGGGGACTGTGGGCTTTGGACAGATGGATGTTCTCTACTGAGTTCCATTCTAGTCGATAAGGAAAATAATTGGTATCTGCATTTTAACACTAACCTCATCTCTAAGACTACACTTCACAAGTGTTTCCTGAGATACACAAGTGTTATTTCTGCTTGTTTGTACTTTGCTCTAATCAGACGATAGTGAGATGGAATCATTTTTGTTAAAACCTAGTTAACGTGATGGAAGTGGAGCCTTTTCTGCCGCTCGCTGAGCTTTTCTCGCGTTTATACAGGAGAGGCTCAATTAGAAGCGCATGCAGTGTTTATCACTTGTTGCCAGGCGAACTCCGTGCCGCTGCCAAAGGGCGACAGTGAGCCAGGCGGCGTTCATTCTCTTCCTCTGTCATAAAAAAACCCTGTGGGCGAAACCTTATTTAACCCCAGTGAATAGGATGTGAGGCTGTCGAGGGGCTGGGGAGGTCAACTGAGGTCAACCCATAGTAACTGTGAGTGTGTGGTTAGGGGGGGGGGTGGGTGGGTGTGTGTGTGTGTGTGTGGGGGGGGGGGTATCATCCACCTCGGTCTTTGTTCCCCGCTGTCGAACCTCGTGAACACATGTCCCCACAATCAGGGGAGATAGAAAGAAAGTCAACAGTTTCTCCAGAGGTCATGGAATTTGATTCAGTTCAAGAGAGGAGGAAGAACTTTGAATAACTTATCAATAAAGAGTGAAGTAAAATAACTTTTTTTTACAGTTTTATACTTTTATATTAAACTTCTTTTCCCCCTAAGATGAATCAATAATTATAATATTATACAGCTAATGACAGCTAATATGGTTTTCTAGAGTTGTATTTGATTGATTTATAGGAAAAAGTATTGATTGGACAATTACAATAGGGCTTAAACAATAAAGAAACAAACAATAAATAAAAAAAGTGTGAACAGATCAGCTGATTGCTTCACTGTGGCAAACCCTTCAACTGCACGACAACACACACACACAGACACACAAAAGTCTGCCTGCTTTACACGCACACCCCTCCACCGATCACTGAGCTCTCCTCTCGACTCCTCAAATCATAATCCGCTCCAGTTTTGCTCGTGGCTCCCAGATCAGGGTACAGCGCACCGGACCCCCTGCTCCCTCCTCTTGACCCCTTCCCTTCCCCCACTCACACACCCACCAGCTCCCCTGCTTCTTTCCTCACCACCACCACCACCACCACCTCTCCGTCTCCTCCCCACCTCCTCCCTGCCTCGACTCCTCCCTGGGGCTTGGCTGATCACTGTTTCTCTGTCTGCGTGAGCGCCAGGTGAGCTCTGTCTAAACAAATCCTGCCGCCCACTTGTTTTGTCTACCGCGGTGTCGGCAGGCGAGAGTCTGGCATGAGGCCGCTTTCCTCAAGGAGTCGACAGCGAGACAGGGATTGCTTCTCCTCAAAGAACAGTTTCTGTGAAGGGTTTTTCAGACATGAACTCCGGAGAATGTCATGCACAAGTTGGGTTTGGACTTTCTCCGGAGTTTGCCTTTCACACATGAAAAACTTAACAGAAATCTCTATTGCGTTTAGGTGGCAGCGGAAGACATAATATATTTATTCTGCTGCAGAGATCACATGTTTTTGTCTTCTACGTGTTTTGTTTTGCTCTTTTTCTCACTGCTGTGTCCTCGCATGGTTTCATTCGACATTCTCCAGACTTTCACGAGAGCGCCGGTGGTCGGAGACAGTCCAGAGCCTCCTGGGTGTCGAAGAGGGAGCTTAGTACAGTCAAACTAAAACCCCTTCTTGATTTTATCATCAAAATCCACCTGAATGCGGTGAGCGGACAGGTTGCAGAAGGTTTGATCAAATCTGAATGTTTTTTTCCAAATCTGCTTATCTAAAATCCTTTCAAATCCCTTTCAGTGCTGCTTTTTATAAACTTTCAGTAAAAAACCTGGAGAGAGGTTAAATGATAAGGTCTTGAACTAAGAAACCTGAATCCTTTTCGTTCTTTATCAATAATAAAGATGTAGTAAAGGATAAAATAGACCAGAAGTGTCCGGAGCCAAAAATATTCCAGGTATGATAGCTGTCATCTAGAATCGGCCTCAGATGTCAACCATGAAGTTTCAACTCGTCTTTATAGCATCAAATAAATTGATAAATAATAAATAAAAAACAGTGATAAGATTGACCTTAAATGTCAGACCTCTTAATACGGCCCACAGCCCTTCCACTAACACGGATGAGGCAGCAGGAGTTATAACCTGTACCAGCCACCAGGGGACAATCGAGCAGCTTCCGCTTCACTTTCATGGAGAAGTCCTGTCGTCCATCTTTTATATACAGTCTGTGTCAGAAACCCACAGAAGGTCATTAAAGCTCCGAGCAGTCAGAGGTCCGTGCTTCACGTTACAGAAAGCGAAACACTTCGTACGCTGGGAATTTATTGCTGACACTTAAAATGTCATAAGCGGCCGTTTAGCTTCCCCTGTAATGTGGTCACGTTTAGCCTGAATAAATAAATCCCAAAGACTTCTGGGACATGAGCGACTGAGGGAAAAGGTTAACGTGCGACTATCAACTCCTGAATGTGCGTGCCTCCCGTGTGTGGTTGTGGCGCAGTGTGTGTGTTATTGTGTGTGTGTAATTTAAGGTGGAAGTCTGGCCTGACACAACATGATAGCGATGAAAGACGTGACCTGCTGTGTAAGTCTCTCCACCTGGATACAATAAGCACATAAACAAACACACACACACGCATAAAGCAGAGCTCGACATCACGCCGGGGAGCAGCACAGCGGCGCTGGCGATGAGAGACGAGTGTTTACAACAGGAAACGACGTTTCCCCGCCGCTCAATTTACACACGGTGTGAGAAAATTTAATTATCCCTCATAACAGCAGCAATAAACAGAGCTTTTATAGTCATAGCTTCACTGTGGAGGGTTTAGAAAGTGACTTGAGATGCAACTACAGATAAATCAAGTTTCTTGTGCGTGTTTTTAACGAGGAAACACAACACGCCGATGGAAATTCCCGAATAAAAGGACGAAGCATTGAGGGCAGAAGCGTCGACATGATTAATGTCTTGAAGGCGAGTTTAGTGTCAACTGAGTCAAGTCCTGGCATATGAGCCACGGTAACCAATCACATTCAGCTTTTGTCCCGTTGCCAAAATATGTGCTGGGCGACTGCACATCCTGACTGAGGTGATACTTATTAAATGATTTGGCTGCTGTTGGGGCAATTACGCACTAAATTAAACGGAGGTATGTGAGTAATGTTCTATGCAAAACAGAGTCGCAGGGAAGATAGAAAGTTTATCGCAGAAAATGATCTGTTACCTTTTATTCTGATTTCCTCTTCCTCTGCGTCCACACTCATATATTTTAGTTTTAAAAGGCATCACCAGCTGCTTCATTCTTCACCTCATATCCACGCTGCTGCTGAGCCTCTAAAACAAACTTCATCGGTCAAGCTAAACATATTCCTGGTCACTGCTGTTCCTTCATAGCCTGGGTGCCAGACGAACTTAGCCCCGCCCACAACATTTTTTGGTCGGGAAGTTCGGTCGTTAGCGAGAAATTATCTCCGAACAGCTTCTTTTCGGACCAATCAAATTGTCAGGGCGGGCTTTATACGATGATGGACAGATGATCAGCAGTTACGTCATCAACTACGTCATCAAACAGCGCTTGGGTTGACTTTGTTTTCCACAAACATGCCTGCCGCTGAAGAGCTGAGGTGTGTAGATGCTGCCATTGAGTCTGTTTCAGGAGACATCGACAGCGCACTAATTTTGAAAGAGGAACAGAGAAACGCGATCAAGGCATTTGTAGATCGAAAAGATGTTTTTGCCGTCCTTCCTACGGGATTCATACGTCACATACTACGTTGCTCTGATTGGTTGTAGGTCTATCCAATTGAGCCAAGAGGCTTTTTTTTCCTGGTTCGGTTGAAACACGCCCCATAATCACAGCCCAATGGAACGGTCTCAGACTCATATTCTGACTAGAATCATGAGTATGACAACGTCAGGCTAGTTCCTTCATATTTCCCTGCAACTAACTAACCACCTGCAAATAGACAAACTGTTTCTACAGCTGTGTTCACACCGAACCTGAGACCTTTCACTTCAGTTGTTCAAATGATCCCTTCATGTTTCAAGTAAAGCTAATTTTCAGTTATACCCTCAGCTCTTTGATTTCCCTATGTTGGTTCATATAGAGACGATGATGATGATGATAATGATCATGAGGGACGACAGTTGCCTAAAGACTCAAATGTTTAAATGTTTCCATGGTTGGAGTCGTATGAACTGAACCACTTCTGGTGTTTCAGCACTGTGGAGTAATGGAGCGTTATCACTGTGTGGACTGAGGTCGTTGGCTGCTGTTAAAAAAAAAAAAAGAAGAAGAAGAAATAACTGTAATTGAAGCGAGAGAAGGTGTCACTCTTTCAAACAGTGTCTGATTCTGGGGGTGAAACTCCTAAATTAAACCCAGACTGGGTTTTAAAATCGCCAACGTCGGCTGCATGAGGACGTCTAACTACCAGCTGAGATGGGCTGGATGTCCTCATCAAATCTTATAATCGGCACAAAACCGCTCAACCAGGCAGCCTGTAATACCATAATCATTATTTTTCATCTGCTGTAATTCTGTGAATCCCTAAAAAAAAAACACCCAAATCGCCCATTTCGCTGTTCAGCTGGATGGTTTTATAGTAATAACTGTTATTGGGGTAGGGACTCCTCACCCATTTATCTGCAGAGACGTATATGTGTAGACACTGCAGGTGTGTGTTTGCACTTGCCCTCTCTCGCATGGGGGGGGGGGGAGGAGGTGTAAGAAACTCCAAAGAAAACACGGCGAAAATGTGCGATGCAGATTCCTCAGTGACACGCCGCTGTTGCTTCACTCGGCTGCACCTCCAGCCCAGCGGTTTCCCTCATCTTTACTTTCTCTGTTTTGGCAACAGCCGCCGCGGCAATTAATTAATCAGGCGTTATCATTTTGTCATTTTAAACACACAATCTCCTCCTGTGTTCTCTCCGTGGACAGACGTGTTTTCTTTGAGTGCAGAAAGCTGGCGGGAGGATTCCTGCCGCTGCAGGTATACGGCTCCTTGCTCCATCCAGCGTGTGAGGATCAAACTAAGCTGTGGTGTTGAGAAAGAGACTAATGGGTGTGTGTGCACGGGGCAATTATCCCCTCACGTCCACCCCACTCATGCAGGATTGAATTATGCCTTTAAACAACCCCCTACTCCCCCCCCCCAATGCAACAACGACACAAATGCACATGCAGGAAAAAAAAAAAGCCCTTTTTCTGCTCTTGCATCTGGAAGAATGTGAACCATGCTTTGATGCCACTCCTCCTCCCTCCTGTCTCCCCTTCTCTCTCTCTCTCTCTTTTCTCCTTCTCTTCCCGGGAGCTGATTTATGTTTGGTTTCGGAGTCTGCATGTCCGCCTTCCTCTTTTTTTTCTTCTTCTAATTGTGTCTGCATCCGTCAATCCTCTCTTTTTCTTCAGCGTCGACTGGAAACGCTTTGAACGTCATTCTTCTTCTTCTTTTTTTTTTTTTTAACGGTTTGATTAAACCACCAGAGGGAAAGAAAGAGGGAGAGAGAGCTGGAGAGAGAGGTAGAGAGGTGGGGCGCCGAAGGGCCAGTCTGAACAAGGAGGCATTGTGTAGACCCCCAACTGTGAGGGACTGACAGTCTGCATTACAGCACGCTACAGCAGCCTGCTCCCCAAAGCACTGCTAATCTGTCTCTTACTGGCCCCTCCGGCCTGCTCAGGTAAGGAGGAGGGAGCGAGAGAAAGAGAGAGAGAGAGGGGGGAGAGATTATTAATTTTTATGTACGTGCAACAATCATTTTTATCTGCAACATTTGGACTGTTCCTTTCCCCCAGCATCCTCTTAACACTCATGAATAACAGTTCATATATGAAGTGCAACACAGGAAACTATAGAGGCCGACTGATTTATCGATATTAGACTTTCACAGACATCTCAGCACATCTGGATTTATGTTCAAGAATAAAGAATGCATTAAAGATTCATGTTTATATTTGTCATGTTTATTTTCTTTATCCAAGTTCTACATACACATTTATTTGCTTTCAGTTTATTTAACAGTTAAGATATCAAGTCTCAGTGACGTTTCTTACATTTTAGAAATCATTTCTTTTTTTAATGTATCAGTCCATCTCTGAGGTTTCTTCCTCTCTTTATTCAACTGTGTGCTCGATCACTTATTGATTTCATCTTCAGATTATGTAATGCTCTCACTCAAAACCCCCGTGCTCACTCGAATACACCCGGCTTGTTCTTCCGTTTCATGTGCTCCAGCTTCAGCTCTTCTCCTCACGCTCTATTTCCGCGTGCACGTGAAACTCCCGCTCTCACATTTCTCCTCTGCTCTCGGATTTGGTTTTCTTCTCTGTTTGGATTGTTTCGGTGCAACAAGTCTGTCACAATTCCCCGAAACCAGTAGAACGCCAGGTGTAGTGAGGACAAATGAAATGAAGAGTAGTTATTAATCTAGTGAACGTATATGTGTGTGTGTGTGTGTGTAGCAGCTGACTTCATTTCCCAAATCGTGGGCTCCTACATTCATCATGCAATAAAACCTTTTTCCCGAGCAGACCCCAGTGACTCGGTAGCTACAAAAACAAACGGCTCGGTGAATGACTGCAGCGCCGAGCTAAGCTTCCACATTTAGCCGGGTCATTCCTGCAGATCTCTCTGGGTTTGTTGTAAATGGAAGGGGATCTGCCCGCTAAGTCCCATTGGACATGCTGCAGATGGCTTTTCACTCCCTCGGCTCCTCAGGAGTTGTTCTATTGCTTGTTTTCACAGAGCTGCCCTCCAGATAAGCTTGTTAATTCCCCCCAAAAAGCTCAGCCTTTCAGTGCCCACCCACTCCCAGCAGAAGGAAATACCTCAGTGCACGCTTGCACCTTCGTCGGCTGCTGCTGCACTCTCTTGCTGTTATTGCTTTAAAACTAATTTAGGAGGTTGTATATAGACTTGTGACCAAACTGGAGCAGTGCAGAAATAGAGGGGGTGAGAGACTCTTGGACAGGAAGCAGCCATAGTGTTATTTTCGGTTGTCGTGTTGAGTTCATTTTGTTTTCTGCGGAGACGATGTGTAGCTGGATGACTTGGATGCAGCGTTGTGAGTTGGTGTTTAACTTCCTGACGACAAAGGTCCGAACACACGGATGTAAAAACTCACAGAAGAGAAGTTAATTATTTCGCTATCAAGTTTGCACCTTTGCCAAAACCCGATTATACATTCATTATTCTCTCACGTAACTCATTAATCTTTCGGACTTTATAATGTCTCATCAAATCAAAAAGATTGTGAGTTCACGTCTTCAAACGTCTTGTTTTGTCCAAAAGAAATTTAGTTCACTGGTAAAAGTAGAAAATCCCACCAAGTTGTGTGTTTGCGTATTTGGTTGAGTTGTGTATATTTGCCGCACATTTGTCTATTTGCTTGCATTGTGTGTATTTGCCGTGCATTTGTGTATTTGCTTGTGTTGTGTGGATTTTCAGGTCACAGTTAGTCAAACTGATGAAGACGTTTTCTTAACGCGTTGAACTCTCAGGGCCACCGTACTTTTCTCGCCATTACTTATCCGATGTGCTCAACCTTCATCGTGTCTTTCACTTCTTGGTATTGTAGCATTTAGCTAAGATTGAATCTTCCCCAGGAGAATTCAGACTCAGACAGCTGCTTCCTCCATGTGCGTTGTCTTCTCTGCTCAGTCTGGCTCCTCAGACGTTTATTCCTAATGATCAGTTCCTTGACATTCAGAGAAAACCGGAGAAAGGAAATCATTCCCCTGACGACCTCCCTTTGAAATCACGCCTCTCCGGCCCTCGGGCTCCCACTGCCACACCCAGCAATCACTCCGCTCCACTCTGCTGAGGGATACATCTGTCGTTCACTTTGTCACATTAACCCTGGCACACACTGATGCATCTGTCTGCTGTCTGCCGGGCTGTGGTTAGCGATGGGCCGGCCTGGCCTCCTCCCAACTCTCCCAGGCCGTAAAAGTGACCATTAAAATGATAGATCTCTCTCCTCCTCGGCCTCTTTCTCTCCTCCTCTCTGTGTGTCTTTCATTCTGTCGCACACTTTCTCTGCGTGGGTTCCTGCCGGCGCACAATACACACGCTCACAGACTCGGAGGAGAAGCGTCCTCGCCTCGGTGCCCTTTGACCCCCGGAGGTCGCCAGGACAGGCACGTGCTAGCAGAGGTCACCGGGGGGGGTCGGGTAAGACCAGTGTTTGGTTTTCAGGGAGGCTTAGCGGCCACTGTCCAACCACAAGGCCGTCTCCAAGCCGACAGATGTTTTCTACCCCCCCCCCACCCTCAGGATGAGCTTAGACAACAGAGCCACAGGTGGACCTCCTCTCATTGTCGCTGTTATCCAATAAGGATAAGCTGAAATATAAAACTCCCGACTTGTTTTCTAACACGACAGAGTTTATCCTTCAAACTCTCAGCTTCTCTTGTGGTTTAAGGCTGTTTTGGTGCTGATCTCCCCCCCCCCACCCCTTTGGTGTAGTGTGGTACACCAAAGCACACGCTGAATGTTGAATTTCAACCCTCCACTGTGCATTCTTCCATCACATGCACAGATAACTCCCAGCATCCTTCACTCTACAGCAGGGCTATTGAGGCCTGCTGTAGTGTGCAGGACTAGTCAGGTAAGTTTCAATGATATTACTGGGGAAAATATATTAGCATGCTGATTGAGGATTGTTCATCTGTTCATCTAGCCTATTTCCATTCATTTATCCATCAATTGTAAAATATGTTTACAGACGTTTCCAATTGTTTGGCTAACTATCTATATCTCTGGCATTGCATTAGTGTTTTTTTACAAACTTTTTTCTCATCTTATTCTATAGAACAATGCCACGTGCACTATCTCATGTGTGGAGACATTTCACCCCATCCAATGTAGAAGGAAAGGCTGTGTACATTTGCAAATACTGTGCAAAGACCTATGTTAAGAATGACACAACGATGCAGAAGCATATAGTCAAGTGCCCCAAGTTTCCTCAGGGCTCAAATCAGCCTGTGACAAAACAAAATGTTTGTATTTATGTCTGTATATGTCAATTCCAGTTTATTCCCATTAATTCCCATGGAAAGTTTCCCACTTTGAATATCCCCGGAATTTTGCAACCCTAAGTGCGGTTATAAAGAAGAACTGTTGTGTTCATGTTCTCCTCCAGAGCATGAATTCCTCATCCCGCCTGACGTGTGTCTGACTGAGCATGTGACATCACTGCAGCTCTTTTCTATTTAATCCTCTCGTCTTGTCTGGTTTGTTATTGGAAACATCACACATCCTGCTCTAGGAGTTCATATCCATCACATGAACTGTATAGTTGCTGCATGTCGGCCTTTTCTTTCGTTTGTCTCTCATGTGTTGATTCATAAGGGCTCTATCAAACCCTCGTCACCTCCTCTTATTTCCTCCACACACACACACAAACACACACACACAGAGCGTTTTAAAAGCCCGGGTCGACTGCTGCACTCAGACACGTACGTCATGGTGTGAACAAATAAATGAGCTTTGTTCAGGAGAGCTTCGGGGGGGGGGGGGTTGGGCTGCAGAGTGTGGAGGTTTGTTGTTCCTGTGGCTGGAGTTCATGCTGTGGCTGCGTGCCACCGTGGAGCCATGTGTTTGTGTGTGTGAGTGTGTGTGGAGGTGTTGGAAAGATAAACCATCTCCGTGCGGAGGAGAAGGAGAAGGACCGGGGCGAGCAGAGTGTTTGTGTTTGTGTCTCCGGGTTTAATGGCCTCAGCTGCTTCAGGCTCAGTGGGGGGGGGTCAGCAGCTCTGCCATTCAAATCAACAAGACCTGAGGATGTTGATACACACAGTGATGTTAGCAATCTCAATATTAGTTTGAGCCTCTTTAACACCAACGTTATCAGGTATAAGTGTTTTTATTTTTTTTAAATATTTGACAACTAGAATTACCGCTCTGTGGTTCTATGCCTCCGCCAAACACTGCAGTTCCCGTGTACATGTTTCTACAAACTTTATTTTCCAGATTCATATAAGGTCACTGTGACCTTTGACCTTTGACCACTGAAACAAAATCACTTTGTCTGAAAATCTTAGTCCAAGTGACAACCGATCGAAAGTTGAAGAAGTTCCCTTGAGGAGTTTTGAGATATCGTTCAAGAGGCCACCATGACCTTTGACCTTTGACCACCCAACTTCTTTCACCCAGGTCATCCTTGAATAGTCCAAATGAATGTTTGTAACAGAATTTGAAGGATTTCCCTCAGGGCACTCTCAAGATATCGCCCTTGACCCGGGAGTGAAAGCAGATTGTGTCCGCTGCAGATGTCAGAGGATGTTAGAAGGTTTTTTTTTTTGACTCTGTATCGACTCTAATCTTCTCTCTCAGGACTGTTTTCTCCTCTCCTCAGGTTCTTCCTCCACGCTCTTCCAGATTTCATTAGCTGTTGTTTGATCAGCCGTCAGTGGAGTCTGATAGCCGGGTGTGAAGCGCATGCTGGGTGGATCTCCTGCTGGGAAGAGGGCGGATGCTCTGAAGAAAGGGATTTAGAAAGTCCTGTTTTTTTTTGGTCCTGGTCCTCTGTGGGGTTTTTTAAGTGTGAAGTCAAAACCGATGCTGGGGTTAAATCCAGGGGAGCAGCCGCATGTGAGTAAGCCCCCTCAGCTGACACCCGCCCCCCCCCCACTCAAGTAACTGTGCGTGTACAGTATGTGTCTGTTAACATGTTCACTAAGTATTCACGGAACTCGCACGGTTCAGTAGCCGTCATCACGTGTTGCCTCTGAATCCTGTCAATACCAACGTGCCAACTTCTCACACACATTTTTTTATTTTTTTTTTTATTTTTTATTTTTTATTGTTTTTCACAATTGAAGATGAAATCTCATACATACAGACGTATATGAAAACATTTTTTTTTTCTCCCCCCCCCACCCCAGGGGACAAACAGAAAAGAAAGAATTAAATAATAATAATTTAAAAAGAAAAAGAAAAAAAAAAAATATATATATAGACATCATTGTCGTCAATAAAAAAAAACAGACACACATTTTGCCACAACTCAACCACTGACTCCAAAAATATGAAAGCAATGGTTTGGTATCTTGGACAGTTTATTCATATTTATATAGAAAAATATATATTTATTATCCATTTACCTCTCAAAACTCGATTTACAATGTAATGACATTAAACAACAAGGAAAAATTAAGAAGAAATTAATACCTACATATTCATAGTTATATTTTTAAGAGTTTAAAAGTCAAACATTTATTTATATCTTATTACCAGAATCAAAACAGGATTTACAGAGACCAAAGACACCATAAACCTGTTTTTGATTCAGAGACCCTGAAGCAGAAGTTACTTGTTGCACGTTTAACCAAAACTAATAAAAAACAGACCCCATCTCGTAGGCTACCTTAAGAATAATTAAGATAAAGGGCTTTATGCATTATTAAGACATGTTTTGTCCACTGTAGCTAATGTCCTCGAATCTATAGATAACAATACAACAAATATCTGCATGTTTCCATAGATTCCTGCACTAAATCATAGATTTTCCGGCGAACGACCCATTTACAGTTCACGAGTAATTAAAAAGTTAATCCCTCTCGGGCTTGTGTCAAATTTAACTGCTTAAGGCTTCAACAAAAATATCTCTATGCTCTTTTTCTGCTCCGTAGCACGATTAGCGAGAAAGTAGGCTAATCCAAAACGTGACTATAGCAGCAAGACCGATGTATTGTGAGCGGAGGAATGCTGTGTATTTTAGGAATGTGTTTTTCTTTTTTGTTTAAGCTCCTAACTGTTAATGATTTTCGCCCTGAGTACAGTACTTGGCACATTCACAGCAGCGGCCGCTCGTAGCTTTCCTCCGACATGACGTCCTTTGTGCCGGAGCGTGTCCTTTGTGGCATCTATGTGAACTTTTGCTCCTTTTTTTTCTCCTTCTTCTTCTTCTCATGTTTGAGGTCTCATTCAAGCGCTGGCACACCTCCTGGCTCTGACCCATTCAGCTCACGTATCGTAGAGTCAGAGTTTTGACCACATGTGATTCAAAGCCGGCGGTGGTTTCATGTCAGTGCCGCGCTCCGGGTTCTTGTGCCGCCTCCGTGGTTTGCGGAGAGAGAGAAGTAATTACAACGTGGCTCAAAGCCGCCACACTCTGACCTCGGCCGCCACATCCTGTGAGCGCTGGCCTGCGCCTTTTTTTAAATATCTCTCGTCTTCTCTTCTGCAGCTTTTTTCTCACGACCCGTATCTCTCCAGGGTTTTCCTCTCGTCCACCACCACCCCGACATCTTTTCAGATTTTTATTCACAACACTTGATTATTCTACAGGTTTCGCAGGGTCTTCATCTCCCACTCTCCTTCTCCGTCACTCGCTCCTCTCTGCTTCTCGTCGTTGTCGCCCCCCCCCCCCGCTCGCCTCCTCTCGAGCTCTGCCAGTTGCCTTTTTGAGGGGAAACCTCCACTCTCCCCAGTAATCACCACTTAACGGGGAATTCCTTTCCACCAGCAGCTCTACATCTTTGAACATTTGATGTTTTGATGGCTGTAATTAGCTTAAAATAACACCAATAAAGTCATGAAGCTGAAAATGTTTAAATACCTAATGTACCGAGATAAAACGCAGCACAGCCTTTGATTTGGCTGCTTTCAAGAACCTCATTCTACAGAACGCATTTTGAAGCGTATTCTTTATTACAGGTTAGAGATTGATTGCAGTTTATACAGCACATTTATTATCTCTAAACTAGAGCATAAACGTGCACTTTATGGCATTAAACTAAGCTATATAATCTGCTCATATTGAACAATGTTACACATTCTTCCCCCGACGCCAGAGGCTTGACAAGCGTTGCTCCACAAGCAGCGCAAAAAAGAGTTTAGAGGCGTAAGCAGCTGAATAATAATCAGCATGAAGCCTGTAATATTTTAACGCGGCAGTAATACTTCACGCCGCGGTGCATTGTTCACTCTGACCAATCGGAGGAGGCGGCATCTTACAAAAAACACAGCGAAAGCCCCGGGCATCAACAACAGACCGGGTTTCCACCTGAACCGCCTCTGGAATCAAACCGCCGTCGCTCCCGTCCCCTCCCTGTGCTCAAGTCAGAAATACCTGTCGTTCTCCTCCTGAGCAGACACTGAACACCTCGGCTCCAGGGACCGTGAGTTAGTCCGAGCTTCCTCCCGGGCTGACCTGAAAGGAGAGACGGCTGCAGCTGGATGAGAGCACCTCTCTGTTTATAATCATGCTTGTCTCTGAGTGTGTTTAACCAGACTCAGATCGCTGGTATGTGACCTGCACCAGGTTGTGACTGGTCAGCGGCGCCCGGAGAGGAAATCCTTCTCCAGCCGGCTTCTCTCTGCGTCGTGTTGACACAACACAGCGGCCCGTCGCTAATCTCCCGACCCTCTCCACCGCCGGGTCAGACCTCAGGGTCGTCACATGACCACAGACGAGGAGCTAATCATCACAAGGGGCCTCTGAATGGGCGGAGAAATTGGGATTGCGGCCGAAACAGTTTTGCCCACTGACGGGATAAATCTCATCATGTGACAACATCAAATCTTTTTTTCTGGATGAGGCGTTCAAGGGGCTCTATCTGCACCCATAGATATATATAAAGACTAGATGTCTCAATCAACGGAGCCGGACGTCACCACATGGCGGCCATCTTGCCAGAGGTTGCTCGCTCACCCATAACATTGTGTTGGTAGTGGTAAACAACCATAACTTGCTCAATTTTCAACCGATTTTGAAACGGTCTGGTTTGTTATAAACATCTGAGATGTAGTTATGGCACTGCATACTTATGAATAATTTTGTTATTTTCTAAGAAATTAAATAATTCATGCAGTGTCATAACTACATCTCTGACCGGTTCAAAATCGGTTGAAAATTGAGCAAGTTATGGTTATTTACCGCTACCAACACAATGTTATGGGTCAGCGAGCAACCTCTGGCAAGATGGCCGCCATGTGGTGACGTCCGGCTCCGTTGGCAGGCAACGCAGACGAGACATCTAGTCTTTATATATATATCTATGGCTGCACCCGCCTTCGTCCTCAGCTCAAAACAAATGCAGAGGTTGAATGCAGGCCTTTCAGTCCGGCTCGTGTCTGAGGGCGACCTGTTTGTACACGAGCTGCACGGCGACCGCAGCCTCCGGTCTGTTAACGGGCAAATAAACACGCCGGCAGACATAATAGCGCGGTGCTTTTGTCAAGGGAAAGGTTAGAGAGCTGGCGAAGGGAACGAGCCTGGGCCCACATGAAAAGAGCCGGGGAGGAGGAGGAGGAGAGACGCCTGGGTGTTCCTCCGGCAGCCATTGTTCGGCCTTCTGCCTCTGAGGGACACCTGTCATTGGCTGGGCGGTTTACACAGGTGCCTTAACCCCGCCTGATTTGTTGGCCTTGAAAGGAGACTTCAGTCAACAGGTAGCGTGGTGGGAACAATGGGGACGATTCCTGAGGAGGAGAGGGAGACAGGAGCGAGTGGGAGGAGGAGGGCGCAGTGGCGAAAAAAGGAGAAATGGATTCTTTAGAAAGCACCTGAGGGGTTTGAGTGAGATAATCTGTTTGCGTTTTACCCACAGTGTGTCTCTGTGGGGCGGAGGGAGGGCGTGTCCGTGAGCTGGTGGCGCTCGGGCTGTTGCTCAAGGATCCCTCCTCTCAAGAAACTCCACTCATCTATCCTCAGCCCCTCTCCGTTTCACCTCCTTCCTAACCCTGGCCGTTGCCATGGCTACGCTGCCGTGCCCACGACCGACTCGTGGTCTCTCATGGCGCTGGCACCTCGCCAAGAACCCGCCCCCAAGATGTGATACTGCTGCAGTAACGCCACACACCCGGGCTCCGAGAGGATTGTTTCGCACCACGTTGTTTGTGTTGACGTTTTTTTTTGAATGAATGCGTGTTTGTGTGTGGTCTCGCTGCCAGGGGGAATGCCACGTCCCCCCCCCCACACACCCACCCTGTGTGGAATGTGGAAGGCAAAGCAGACCTGTGACCGTGGAGGGGGAGAAACTAGTTAGAGTTCAAATTCAAATTGCAACAGCGACGCTATCAAGTGTCAGATTTGGATACTTTGTCAGACAAAATCTTGAAATCAAAGTTTTCCAGTCGTGTTAAATGGAATCAAGCACCCATCAAGTTGTAAATCCCAACATCTAAACGCCCACAACTTATTGATTTAAATTTTTGAGGATGTTTTATTCTTTACAAATATAAAGACACGTATTGTAGGTTGTCATGATATAAATACAGGCTGTGACAAAAAGACAGCTGCTGTGTTTGTTTTCTAGTTCACATTCCTGATAATCTGGTTCGTGGCATCCAAATAATCCCTGAATAAACTTAAAATAGGATTTCATGTGCACCTGCCTTTTATTTTACAAGTCCACGCAGCCACAGGTGGAAACAACAGCGCTTTACCAACCATTCTTTATTTAGAGAGAGGCCGACCTTTCGAAAAAACCGAGAATGTCTCTTGTTTCCCTTCCTCTTAGAACCGTGGCCATGGTGATACCGGCACAATGTGTGTGTTTTGTGTGTAAGTGTGCTTACGTGTGAGTTAGAAAAACACTGTTTCTGTGTAATTTCCTCTTCCCCGACAAACACAAGCCAAACAAAGTCAATTGAATCACAGTGTGTCCACTTTGTGAGTGAGTGAGTGTGCGTGTGTGAGCAGGAGTGTGTTGACTTTCTGTAAATGTGTTTGCCGAGCACTTACCCGAGAGGCTCAGGCTTGGGTTGCAGGTCGTCTGTAGTCGGTGAAAAGGAGATTGTCAACATATCACATGATTTAATAGAAACACTCCCAGTATTAGTTTAATTCTAGAAAAAAATATGTTTTATTTAATAATAAAAAAAAAGGTTAAAAATGGGAGATGGTACAATTTGTGTGTTTGTTTCTCTTCTTCTGCAAATGGTTCAGATAATTCCAGGGAGCCTTTCTATGACAGTGGTCCGGGGATCAGCTCGTTCCTTTCTCTGCATCTCCCTTCTCACACGCTGGAATGTTAATGGTGGCTTTGTGATGGGTTCAGCTCTCCTGAGTCCTGAGTGACTGACAGGCCGACCGGCAGCTCTCAAAGAAGCAGAGTTGGCTGAGAGACGTCAGTGTTTTCAAAAGAATGAGATCTTTTTATTTGATTTCAAGCAGCCCCCGAGGTTAAATGAACCTTGTTCCGTCAAATGGTTTGTACAGAGTTCCTATTCATGGTCTTTGATAGCAGCTGGTTTGTGTGGTGCGGGTACACACGGTTACTGGGAAGCTTAATCACGTGACAGTAAAGGCTTCAAGATTGACACTGACAATCGGTCCCGCTGCCAGAGCCATATTACCCTTTGGTATATAAATATGCGGACCATCATAATTCCCTGTAGCAGAGCAGGAGTTGAACCAGAATTCTGTGGGAAAGGTCCCGTAGGTCAGTATCTATGAACTCAGATCCTTGTCTTGAAACTGTAATTATGTCAGGCTTTGAAGATATTACCTTGGCAGATATTATTTAATATCAAAACTAAGAACATGTTCTAGAGCCATGACTGCAGGGCTGATGCTGGCAGGTAAATAAGCTGAAGCCTGACTCCCTATCTCTGCCTTTGTGGTATTCTAGGCCTGGGGCCGTGCTTAAGATGTGAGTAGTTGTCTGCCAAGGAGCGCTTGAATGCAGCACTTTCATTTGACGGTGGAAACACAGCTTGATGGAACAGAGGGGTCAGGTGAAGGAGAACAGGTTTGATAAATGAGGGATAAAGTGGTGAAGAACAATGAAATGATCCAATAATGAACATACGGTCATACCATATCGCGAGAAAGCCTCAAAGGAATACCCTCAAATTTGGTGGAAATGTTCATTTGGACTTGTGGATTAACTGATTCGATTTGAGTGTTGAAAGGTCAAAGGTCAAGGTCATGGTGGCCTTGAAGAAAATAAGTTTGTTCTTTTGTGATATCTACAGTTTTTATTAAGGGAATCTCCTCAGCCATTTGAGTAGTTGTCACTTGGACTCAAAGAATCACTGATTAGGTTTCACTGGTCACAGGTTAGAGGTCATGGTGACCTCATGTTATTGTGACTGAAGTATGTCAAGAAAACATGAAAGGATGGAAACTGCACTCGTTGGTGGAGGCATTCAACCACAGGGCAGTAACTCTAAGTTTTATACAGAATGCTAAAGGGTTGAAACATAAAATGAGAAAGTGTTTATCCATTAGTCTCAGTGTCTGAGCTAAAAGCTGCATTGGCATCTTGCTGTCTTACAGGTTACCTGTCCAAAGTGTTGAGGAACTACACTGAGCAGGCCTGTGAAGGGGACCTCCTCTCCGTCCGCTGCCCGCCACGCACCACCATCACCGTCCAATCAGCTTTCTACGGAAGGAGGGGGGCCTCTGACCCCCAGCACTGCCCTCAGACCTACCAGGCCCTCCTGAGTTCTTACAACGCTCTGGAGGATGTTCGATATTGTTCTGTGTCCACCGCTCTACAGGTAATCACCAGGGCTCACACAGTGCGGATAGTTTCAGAGAAAATCGAATGAGAGTTTTTCCTAAATCCCTGCATGTGTCTGTACAATACCCCCTGTGTCCCCTGCACCCGTATCCCTCATCTGTGACTCTACTCTTAACGTAAACATCCTGTAACACACCCTGGGTCCTGGGCTCTGAGGCCTCCTGAGAGAAAGCCTCACGTAAAATGGTCAAATTGGCCAAGGGTTAAATTTCGGAGGACCACTGATTATGTAATGCTTTGTGAGGAGGTTTTCCGGCAAATTACACTCTCTAAAGAGGAAGCAGCTTGTATGTTCCCACCACACAAAGCGATTTCATGGGGTCTTTGCCTCAGCATCCTCTTCTAAATTGGGATACGGCGGGACTGGAAGCCCCACTTTGCAGCACCAACACAAACACACACAAACACGTCCTGTTCAGCATTCATTGGGCTGTTGTGTTTATTCTTAGTCCCCCTGCCTCCCAGCGTTGAACACCCTCCATTTCCATAACAGACAGGACAGCTATGAATGCACACAGACACTGCATTGTGGGGAAGTGAGAGAATTACTGACCGCCACCCGTATTAGTAACCCTGAAGAATCCTGTTCACAACCCTTGTCCTGTTGGAATTACAGATTCAATTCTCAATGTAAATGTGCAAAAAGTGTGTGGAAAACAAGAGCTGCAGATAATTCTTATTTTCTTTGTGAATTATATACTTTATAATTTTAATTTATTATTTTTACTATAATAAAATGGTGATGATATCATTTTCTTTCTTTCTTTAAGACGACACTGGCTGATTGTCAACTTGACTGCCCTCCGAAAAGTAAAGCCAAAGCGTCCCGATCGCCATCTGGTGGCCGGGTGCAGTATAGGTCATATACCCGGCCTCCTCCATGTTAGTGGGTGGGACATTGACCAAACTAAAACCGTTATATTTTAGCTTCACGTCTGGGTAGTGGACAGAAGTGGAAAGGCATCGTATATCTTTATATGCAGTTACAACAGTGAAACTTTGAGCTAAATGCTAACATGCTCTCAATGACATTGCCAAAAATCAGAAGGGCATGCGACCATTTGCTAATTAGCACCAAACACACAGTAGAGAAGAGGATGATTGGGAAAGTGATCAGTTTTGCATGTATTCCTAAAAGTATCTTCCAGTTCGTGTTGCAGCTCATTCCTTAGTTTCACTGTTGAACACGGGAAAGCGTCGGGCACAGAATCCGTTCAGTCATCCCTCCAGCGAGTGGGATTTCACTGCGGGAGAATGTCGGAATGTGCTCACCTGGGTTACAGCGGGCTTAAAGATGATGAAACCAGAGAAGCAGCAGGATGCCAGGAAATGAGCGCTATTGAGCTTTCCAGAGTTTTCTTTCTCCTGTTCTCTTTTTTGTTGCCCCTCTGACCTGCTCCTGTCCTCCTTATTCCCATGGCTCCCAGCAGGCCCCGTTTGAAGTGGTTTTAGGTTTGCTCGCTGCTGGTCTCACCGTCGCTGGCTTATTGTTCTTCACCTAAACCTCTCTTTGGTCTTCTCTCGCTCTCTGTCACTCTTTCCCCCCTTTAGAAAATGCTGGACGAGTGCCAAGACAGAAGGAGCTGTCAAGTCCTTGTCAACAGCCGCGTGTTCGGGACGGACCAGTGTCCTGGCATCAGTAAATACCTCATTGTCTGGTACAAATGCCGACCGAGTAAGTCCCTCATCGCCTCCCGTCCAGGCACTGACACACATGTTGTCCCTGTTTGTGCTCGGACTCTTCTTTCACTTTTTCTCCTCTTTGCTCAGAAGAACACCGAAGGGGGTGGGGTCACTTCACGTGCACTAGGGTCAACAATGAAAGGAAATCCAATCTATTTTTATTATCGTTACATGTATTGAAGAACCCCTCGCTCCAATTAGTCTTCGCCTGTCCTGCCTCTCTGCTCCATTTAGAAGAGAAAAGAAACACTTGTTGCGTGCCTGCTCCTTTCTCCCTCTGCCTCCCGCTCCCCATGAGCCAGGAAGCTGAGAGTATCACTCCAGATCGGAGCCACAACAGTGAAGTAATCCCACCCAGATTCTGGTCTGCGTTCACGGCTCAGTGCCGCGCTGAGCCGAGCTGCACTGAGTTGTGCAGCAGTTCACACTGGAGTGACCAGAAGTGGACATTAATCCACTGATCATCCCCCTCCCTTTCCCTCCCAACACTCCCTTTCCCTCCCCACTTTTCTCTCTCTCCACCGTAGCCTGGGGCCAATCAACAGCTCTTTGTTCACTGTCACTTAACCAATGACTTCTCGGAGGGGGGGGGGGGGGGGAGAATGACCGCATGTGGTGTTAGTGAGGTGCAACGGGCAGGTGTCACTGCCTCTGAAAGGAGAGGTGGATCCAGGACGGAGGAAGTGGAGGAGAAAGGGAGGGAGGGAGCGAGTGAAAGAGAGAGAACAAGAGCAAAATCCATCACCAAGAGACATAACAAACCAGTCGCATCCCTTCTCCCCCCCCCACCACCCCTGCTCTCTCTCTCTCTCTCCTGTGAGCATTCCTGTTCCACTCCCCACATGGTTGAAGAAGCGGCTGCTGTTGTGTTTTTATTTGCCGGCCGGCCGAGCTGCTCCGGCTGTCACAGGTCACTGTGGCTGGGTGTGTGTGAGGAATGTCGCTGCGTGGCTCTACATGTCCACCGAGCAGCTCCATCTCTGTTACTACCTGTTACTACACTGACTGGAACCAGGCCGCTGGGCTCAGTGCTTATTCAAACCTGCTCTACAGATGTTTACAATACAAATGATTCAAAAACAAATCTGTCCTCAAAATACTTCCTTTATCTAGCAAATATCTACCATCATATCATCAGTACTATTAACATCATCTTGCCACTGCACCTTATCTACCTATTTTATTTTATTTTATCTTGTGCTTCTGTTTTTTATTCTTTCTACCTCAACATTTTTTATTTTATTCTATTGTATTGTATTTTATTGTATTTAAATATACCGGCTGCTATGGCAACTTACTTTCCCTTCGGGGATGAATAAAGTACTCTATCTATCTATCTATCTATCTATCTAAATCATTAATGTCGAAATCAAGTTGTACGTAACCCCTTATTGCCTAAATTAATTTCCCATATATAAAAAAAATATTATTTGTGTTTTTGGCTGTCATACAGATGCTAAATTAAGTGGAGATTGTTAATTTCAATAAAGCATATACAATAGATATAAAATTTAGGTATTAGGCAAATTAGCGACATTAGGCATAATGGGGCACAGCCGTAATTTAACAAATTTTCCAGTCTCTGGTGTGTAGATTATTATACTGATGCTGCTTTTGCTTGAAATTGAATAACAACATATGTGTCTGTACAATCGTTGCTGTTCCATCATCACAGTATTTCAAATACAGCTTAATATCTCAAAATAACTTTGCTGCACAGTGCCAAGGGGCTAGTATGTATTTTCCACTCCGACCACTAGATGGCAGCAGAGTTCTTCCAATACCTTCATGGTATGTGTAGTATTTGCACCATCAGGCATTAGTGGGATAAAAAGACCGGAATGGGGTTTGAGGCAAATTCGCGACATTCGTCTACAAGGGGTTAATGGTTTTTCGACACTGAATAGAAAGCGATTCTTTTATCTGTAAATAAAAGACTTGTATGATTCTATTTTCTATGTTTTAACATTTCTTGTCCTCTCTTTTCCATCTCCAGACGAGTATAAGAGTAAGGTGGTGTGTGAGGAGGAGAGGATGAGGCTGAGCTGCAAGCGGGGAATGCAGATCGCCATTTACTCCGCCATGTTTGGCCGAACGCAGCAGGGCACCCTGGAGTGTCCCCTTCACCACCGGAGGGCGCCGTCAGTAGGTGAGACCCGTTCTTACCCCCCCGCTGCAGGTCACCAGACGGGTGAGGAGCCCAGGAAGCTGCATTTCTGTCAACAGACCCAGTTTTCCATGATTTAAGTGAATGCATGAATACTACTAACGTTTTGTCCATGTTCACATATATAAATTAAAGGTTTTACCTAACTCAACAAAAGCCATTGAGCCTGTGATGCTACAATGATTTATTGTTCAAGGCTTTAATCAATCAATCATTAGATTTACTTTATTTCTATTTGATGCTAATTTCCTTCATAGCCTTGGCTGTGGGTCAGTCTGAGGTCGGGAGAGGAATGAGATTTCCTTCATGAAGACACAAGCTGGGAATGTAAATCAGCTCAGCTTGGGTTTGCATGATGTTTACTTGAGAGTCCTTGTCCTGCTTATGCTGCTCTACATGCTAATGTATTGACAGAGTGGAACTTAAGGTCAATCCGGGCTCTGATTTGTTCTCGTCTGAGTGAAACACACCGGGTGTCGTGCAGCCGATGAGGAAAAGATTTTACTGATGAGTTTTTACAAGTCGGGGCTCGAACACCTTTGAACTCCGAGCTGCAAACAGTGCCAGGATCTGAACTCCAGCGGAATCTCTCCTTCATAAATTATCTTTGATTTGAGAAGCTGGTGTTGCTCGGTGGATTGTGATCATTTCCTCTCCTGCTCCTTTCGCTCTAGAACAAACACTGGTCGGCCACACCCACACTTCACCTTATAGCTATTCACACACACGCAACACTTCCTACCAGGATAACTGATTAATAACTTCCACAAAAGAAATGGCTCCATCATGTTCCGAGACGTATATGCAACCAGCACTCGAGCCCAGGTCAAAACTCACCACACACACACACACACACACACACACACACACACACACACACACACACACACACACACACACACACACATTCGTCAGGGGAATTGTGGTGGAATGTAGATCAGATGTCTCTGTCATCCAAAGCAAAGAGTTTGGCCCGTAGAAAAGGGACAGTATTGAGTTCCCTCCAAGTATGTGTGTGTGTGTGTGTGTGTGTGTGTGTGTGTGTGTGTGTGTGTGTGTGTGTGTGTGTGTGTGTGTGTGTGTGTGTGTGTGTGTGTGTGTGTGTGTGTGTGTGTGTGTGTGTGTGTGTGTGTGTTGGTGTGTGTGTGTGCGTGGGATATCCAGACGTACTCTCTTTCTTGTTTGGGAGAATGTTAATGACTCTAAGCTTGGATACATGACAAGTTTTATAATAGGTAGCTACTGTGGTGGTGGTGGGGGGGCTCGCCTCTTTGCAGGGAAGCTTTGTTTTGTTAATGTATAGAAGGAACTGTACACTGAGGTTTGTAAATAAGTAACAGTACCAGAGCAGGTGTAAGTGTAACTGAGTGTGAGAGTGTAAACCACCAACCTTGTCAGGACCAGCAGGCCTCATTATGACCAAAGCCCAATCTTAATGGGGCAAAATGTCAGTTGTGAGCTCCAGTTTGAGTTAGGGGTAAGATATGATTTGAGGTAAGGTTCAGGTTGTTTAAGGTAAGGGATAAGAATAGCCGTGTGTGTGTGTGTGTGTGTGTTCTGTACGAGGAGCCTCAGCCAGCCGTGTGCAGGTGGACCAGGAATGTGCGACAGGTAGGTGTAGCTGACCTGATATCTGGTTTCAGACTCCGGATTAAATACACGAGCTGAGTTCCCTCCTCATTGATGTAAAACTGACTCCACTGGGACGGTTGTGTAGAGAGCAGATTAGAGCCGAGGCGTCGTGGTGTTTCCTGTCAAATCACATGTTAACCCTGCACGTGTTTACCTCAACTGCAGACTGAGACATACACAAACGCCTGGTTGTTCCTGTCCCACCCTCCTGCAGCATGCTTTTCTATCTGTCCATCACACACACACACACACACACACACACACACACACACACACACACACACACACACACACACACACACACACACTCCCACCACCCACTAACACCTCCTCGGGCTGTGGGGCTCTAGCGGTGCCCTGGTGGGATTTCCCCTGTCAGCTCCGTCTTTGATGTGGCTCCCACGTCACCGGGAGCAGGAAGTGAGGGTGTCTTGAGTGACAGCTCAGACACACACCGTTCATTATTTTTAAATGTTTTTCCCCCCTCCACGTTTTCCCCTCCTTTACCTCGCACATGTGTGTGTGTTTGTTATTCTGTGCGTCTGAATAATCGTCACGCACACATTTCCGTTTAGAACCCATTTCGATTTGACGTCTCTTTAAACACGGGTTTGAATGGGCCCAGGTTCTAGTGATTTGCTAAACTGCACCCCCCTGAGGTGTGAGCTCGACGCCTGGACCCCCGGAGCTGCGTGCACCTGTCCAGGTGAACTCTGGGTGCAGAGAGAGATTGCAGTGTGCGGCGGCAGCAGCTGGGATTCGCTGGTTCACTGTTTACCCCACAGAGAATCACCTCACATGTTCTGTTTCATCCAAAGACCAAGATTGTAGTGTAACGATGGCCACCTGCCAAACACTGATTATTTTCTTTAAGTGAGTCGTAGAGAGAGCCACACGGGCTGCTAAGACACTGTGGCTTAGGGGGTAGAGCGGGTCGTCCCCTAGGCAGAGAGTTTGTGGTTTGATCCTCTGATGCTCCAGTCTACATTCTGAAGAGGCAAGATACTGAAACCCCAAATTGCCCCTGAAGGCTGTGCTGACAATAAATGGTAAATGAATGTTCCCCTGTGCATTTGGGCTTGGACGACTTCAGCCACAGAGTGTGCAGCAAATGGGAATGCATAATCTGGATCCATTATGAGCGACCAGTAAAACCAGTGGAAGGAATAAACAGCCCAGTGGTTAACTGACTACCTGGTGAGCAAAAGCCCCAAAGGCGAACAAAATGAAACGTCCCATAACCTTGAATAAAATAGGTAATTTCTCTGGTTTTTAACAATATAGGAAACGTTTTCTCTACTACATCACTGTGACTCTAATGTAAGGGCACAAGTCAACAGAGTTATTAACACAGGTCTTTCACTTTTAGATATTTTAATGAAAAATCATTCCATATGCTTCTCTTCATCTGGAGGAAGTCTTACTTCTTGTGAATGAAGAGCTCCACAGAGCAGGTATCTTCTTCCTTGCTGAATCCAGAAGCCCTGGAAAAGAAGTGCAACACACAAAAACAAGTGCACACACACACACACACACAGGCATGTGCGCACAGAAGTGAGGACCTTTGATGTCGCCTGCTCCTTGGTAGTGGGGGGGGGGGGGTGGGAGTGGTGGAGTTGGACAGGTCTTGGCGGCGATAGAGAATCCTCAAAGCAAAGGGGCCTGTTCAGCCCTCCTCTCTCATCTGCCCCATTACCATCACACACACACCTCCTGACATCTAAATAGCCCCCCATGCTTGGCATGCAGGGTCCCAGACTGCTTCTCTTTTTTTTTTTTTCTTGAGCTTTCACTTTTGAGCATGTGCTTCGGACGAGGATCTCAGTAAGATGTTTCCTAACTATAAGCCCGGCCTGGTCGGATGATCAGAGTCGTTTTTTTAAAAAGCTGGGCATGCACAGCTGCAGGTCCAATTTAACACTTGGCTGTCGGAAGCCGGTTCCAGTTGTTAGGGTCCGAGCTGCTCTACTGTAACTCTATCTGCTCTGCTCCTCGGCCGTGATGCACACGGAGCAGGCAAATAGCAGCATGTCAGCGTGGTCTCTGACTTATGGTCCTGGGTGCTCAAAGCTCTTTTGAAGGAGAAATCAGTCAGTGCACGGTAGAAGGTAACTTCTCATTTCTTAGAGTCTGCCAAATGTTGCATGTACTTCTACAGCAGAAAGTGGTCAGTGATGAATAAATATTACTTTCTATTTACTTAGATTTGGCAGTTACACCCAAATATTTCTCCCTTGCCTCTGAGAAATTAGAACAATTAGAAATTAGAGTAATTTTCCTATAGACATCTCATTTCTCAGAGTCTGCCAGGTACCATGAACTTCACACTGCATTCCATGATGCAAGTTCAACTCAAGCTTTTGTTGATTGTAACTCAGACGTGTTGCTCTCGTATCTAAAGTAAAACATATCCGCTGGGTCGACTGTTTTCGTGCAAAGTGCTTCTGACTCTCGGAATAACCTGCTATCAACTTACAGATGCAGCTGAGGGAAACTCTCGTGCATGCTCATGTGCATGTGTGCACGCATGTTTCTGTGCAGGAGAGATCTGCAGGTCACTTAAACACTTGATACATACTTTAGTTCTCGAATCCTCTGCGCTGCTGCTGCTGAAAAGACCATTTACAGTAAATGTGAGTGTCAAATTCTTTAATGGCTTCCACATAAAAGCCCCTGCCGTGTGCAGGTCCTTTAAACCCCCCCCCCCACCCTCTCTTCAAAAGTCACTTTTTTTATATTATACAAAGACTTTCAATCCCACAACAATGACTTAAGCCTCCCTATCAAATGATCTGTGTGGCAGGTGAGTCAGAGGAGAAGATGAGATGAGGAGATGAGTGCTTGTGAAAAGTTGGTCCGCCCATTGTCCTGGAAATTCCAGGAAAGGTGTGCATGCGTGGGTGGAAAACCAGGAGGATTGTTGTGGAGAATTTCCTTGGAAAGGTTGCCGTGGATACACTGTATGTATATATGTGTGTGTGTGTGTGTGTATGGGGGGGGGGGGACGACACTGCCCTATAAAGTTGTGCAAGGCAGTCTTTCAGTCCATCAACAGCAACCACAACACAAAACTGGGGTTAAATTTGGGATGGGGGGGGTGTTCACTCGTGTTCACTCCTTCTCTCCTTGGTGTGGATTTTTTTGTAGTTGTGTTATGATGATTCTGCAGAGGGGGGGGGCTGGCTCGTTACCTGTGAAGGCACAATCTGAGGCCGACGGTCGTTGAAGCGAGCAGAATGTACGACGGATGATTGATGATGAGTTGTTGAGCCGTGTCCAGGTGCTGCTGGTACGGGGGGGGGCATAGCAACACACTGACATTACCACTAGGGGGTGGGTGATCCAACTATGAGTCATTTAAGGGATACATAGGTGCACAAAAGTGTTGTGGCTCTCTGTATCTGACCCCCATGTTGCATGTCTTCACTGTGGACTCATGCTCCACAGGCCTGGCCCTTGTTGGGTGTGTGGTGGGTCGGAGGGTTTGGTGCACGGGCTTGGAGCTGGTGGAGGGTAAAGGTTAGAGGTAACGGGGGTTGTTCATGCCTATTCCCCTCGCTCTGTGTGTGTGTGTGTGTGTGTGTGTGTGTGTGAGAAAGGCTCTATGCTTGCCTGTCTGTGTTAAAGCCGTTAATGAGAGCCAGAGAAGGTCAGATCCTGAGGAATGCTCCTTTAAACTACAAAAATATGCCCTGTGTGTGCGCGTGTGCGTGTGTGTGTGGTTAGAAAGCCAGTGGACAAAGAATAAATGTGTGTGTGTGTGTGTGTGTGTGTCTCCATCCTCTTGTCTCTAGACATCTCTATCTGTCTCCAGACCCCCCCCGTCCCACTGTGGGCCCCCTGCTCAAGTAATCACCCACAGCCAGTAATCAAAGCAGCAGCTAATGGGGGCCTGTCTGTCAGTGGGGAGGAAGGTTTTCTGTGTGGCACAGCGACTCGACCGAGCGCTCAGGGGAGGAGAGGAGAGAGAGAGAGAGGGAGAACAGATTAAGGCACTGGGCTGCAGAAACAAATATAGATACAGGATCTTTATATATCTGCACAAAATTCACCTGTTGTCCAACTTACACCAGATCTTTGTGTAGCAGATTACCTTTAAAGTTCAAAATCCCAAATGTTGCATGTACTTCTACAGCAGTGAGTGGTCAGTGATGAATAAATATTACTTTCTATTTACTTAGATTTGGCAGTTACACCCAAATATTTCTCCTTTGCCTCTTTAGATCCTCTTTAGAATTAGAGTAATTTTCCTATAATTATTTAATACACAGTTAAATCAAGTTATAATGTATTGACAGAGTGATGAATTGTCTCTGACTCCTTCCTGAGAGCACTGACCTTTCCCTGCAGATGATGTTAGCAGCTCAGTCACTTGACCTCGGAGGTGTCCGTCTCCCCGGTGCCGCCGCCGTCCACCTCACCTCATTGTGGTCCGGAATTCCAGTCTGTCGTCTCCAGCTGGGAAACGTCCGGTTGCCCCTTTGAACATCACCCAAATGATTGATTGATTGATTCGGGTTCACATTTTTTTGATAGCGTAACACACGAGCTGTGACCCGGACCTGCTGTTTCTCTCTCCGAGGCAGGATCACACAGTTCTGGACCATTCAAAGAATTTCTATTGTTGACGCTGTCCACGACCACTTGATTAGCGTCTTTCACTTCCTGACTCCGACATTTACCCTTTGACCCCGAGCCATAATTTGTTGCGGCCCGTTGACGTGTGAGCTGAGCCTGTTCTCTCTTACCTTTTCTCTCTTGATCTCTCTTTGGGGCCCACCGGGGCAGACGGTGCGAGACCCCAGTGTCCACTTTCAAAGGCTCATCTCCTTGTGTTGTTTTTAGGAGTTAGATGGAACCACACAGGGGCCTGGGAGGAATTCATGTGGAACCCAGAGCCATTCACTTTCCCACAAAACCCAGGGGGAGGTGCGTCCAACTTAGTTAGTGCTTCTCACACCTCCATCTGCAGCGTCACTTAAGTTCATGATGTGGAACAGGCGGTAGAATACTGAGGCCACTGGGATCCTGCTTTTTGAGGGTATTTAATGCTTTCAGATCTAGTTTTCATAATGCATGATAAAGTATTTCATATTATTGTTCTTTAGTTCTTTACTTCATTCACATATTGAATTTGCAGTTTATTGTCTTGAGCCCATAATATGTGGCTCTGGTGCAGGTTCTGACCACTAAATTCAAAATAAGTACATTTATATTTAAACAAGCATAATTATTCTTCATCTCAATTATTAGCCAATGAGTTGTGATCATTATTTCAGGGATAATCATGTAGCACAGAAATTGCCCGAGTGAAGATTTAATGTATTCCCTCAGTTTGTTTGTTACCGTCTTTAAAAAATAACTGAACTGATTGTTAGAAATTTTATCAAATTTTTAAAAGCAAAACTGCCACATAATGCTTGAAATTAGCTTCTTTTCTTATCTGGTGGAAAATTCAATATCTTCAGGTTTAATTTGTTTGATAAAACAAGCGTTTTTGCAAATGTGTTAAACCACATTCTCCCTTCACTGTTCTCCTTTAATTTTGAGATCATCAATTAATCAGGACACCAAATCTGCAGGCCACTTTAAAGGGGTGTTTTATTTAAGTGTGGGCTCATTAAAACCACATTTAAAAGCAGGTTAGCATATGATCCTCTTTTGTCGGAGTAAGGAAGTCAGAGCGGAACAGGAAAAGAAAAGAGCCTCATCTTTCCTTCCACAAAGATCTGGAGGAGCAGTCGGGTGCTTAGTGATGATGTATGAGTCCCATCCATTACTCCGTCTGGTCCACATACACAAACACTCACACGCACACACACACACACTTCCACAAGTACACACACACACACGCTGGATCAGGTGTCTCTTTAGACAATGTGAGGCCCCGGTGAGGTTCCTCTGTGAGGGTCTGTTGTGGACAGAGGCTCCACCGTGGGAGCTGGGAAAACCTTTGTGTGCGAGAGAGGGTCCTTTACTGTATGTAGCGCATGTGTGTGCAGGTATGTGTGTGTGTGAGTGTGTAAGTGTGTGTGTGTGGGTCCATCTTAGTTGTAGCTGTCAGATACTCATGTATTGTTATTGTGCCTGAAGTGCTGCTTGTCCATCAAACACTTAACAGGGAGCAAGAGAATCACATGTTTTAAGAACACGAAGAATATCTTGATTAATGTTCACGCAAATGATTTCAATTAATTGATAAGTTACTGTTAACAGACTAATTGATTTCTAAACTTATAATGTACATTTTCCCTTTAATTGGTACCAAATTTGCAGTTTTCTACAAACCTACCAGAAGAAATTCGCTACAGTGACGTGACCAGAACAGATATTTTAAGTACAACCCTGAATATAAAGTGATTTGGTCCGAACTGACCTGGTCCTTCTCCGTCTCTCCGTCAGACTGCCAGTCGTCTGTGGCTCTGCAGGTCGTCACCGCTCGCTGTCAGGGCAAGAAGAGCTGCCTGGTCCGAGCCTCCACCAGAGACTTTGGAGATCCGTGTTACTCCGGCACCAGGAAGTACCTCAGCGTCATCTACACCTGTGGTGAGTCCCCAACGCACCTTTTACTCAGGACTTCTGTTTCTCTCCCACCAGGGGGCGGTGTTCACTCACTGATCAGCTTGACCCCAGGGTTTGTGATGTTTTTAACTCAGTGTCAAGCTAATTTAAGACTATTTCAACTTTTACTACAAACTCGAATGCAGTCACCTCCAGTGGAAAATGGCAAGAGGCAATTTTCATCAAGCGACACGACTTCACCGTCATGTTTGAGACTCTGAAAGGTTTCTGAAGGAATGCACTGTTTGTTTTCTGACTCCGAAGCAGTTTCTTTCAGGAGTGAGCAAACGGAAGCCAAGTTCAAAGCTTAAAAACTTGTTTTCCATCCTCAGAACATAGTAAAAAAAAATAAAAAGTCTGGCATTACATCCATCTTCTGTTTTGGCTTTATGTCTGTGCAGATGAGGGAGAATGATTATCTTCCTTTTTATCTGTTTCCCACCCCTGGGATAATCCTGGACTGTCAAGGCTGTAATTCATTAACCTCAAGCTTGGAGACACACACACACACACACACACACACACACACACACAGACACACACACGCCTGAGTCGCCTCCAGCACCAGGAACTGATCTCTCAGCACCGGGGCCTGAAGCGTCTCAAAACCATCGGTGGCAAAACAATCCCAGATCCGCACCAGGAGGAATGTTGTGTTTGGCTCTTAAGTGTCCAGATTTCTAGGAAAAGGGGTTTTTATATTTGCGAGTTCCTACATTGCGTCTAAAAATGATTGTTATGTTTCTGGAAGGACTGTGAATTCCTCCTTGCCGGTGTCGGTGTGATTCCCCACTTCCTGCCCACAGCTCCTGTCAGAGCTCGTGGTGTAAAACTGGTCGTAAAGTTCTTATCACAGTCAATTGATTCTACGTCTTTTGCGTGTGATGGTTGAATCCGTCCGTCCTCTATCTCTGTAACCATCGGCCGGCCCAGACACTGATACACAGGCCGTTCGGCTGTGTTTACCGAGTCGTTTGGCTCGGAGTCTCTTTCTGACCTCCTCTTATCTGCCGCTGATAACACCACGTACTCTGTGAGGAAGGGGCAGCGGAGAGAAAAGGGAAGGATGTGGAACGGTGTAAACGTTTAACAGATAGAGGAGAGGGGCATGTGTGTGTGTCTGTGTGTGTGTGTAAGTGTGTAAGTGTGCTCTCAGGGGGAGTAGGTGGGTTTTCTGTGCTGTGGTCAGAGTTGAGAGGGGTGGGGGGGGGTGGATGTGAGTAAATCAGTCTCGTTGCTGTAGACATGAAGTCACTGGTTTGCTCCAGGCTCCAGCAAAGTGGTAATTTTGGGAGATCCTCTTTCATTGGTGGTTGAGTGTGTGTAGAATTGACCCCATTTGTGTCGGAATAGAGAGCGGAGGATGTCTGTCTGCACATGATTGGTAGCGTTGGCGTGCATATCCGCGTGTGTGTGAGAGTGTGTGTGTGTGTGTGTGTGTGAGTGTGTGTGTGTGTGTGTGTGTGTGGCGGTGGTCTGAACAATGTTTTGTTTCAGCTATAAATAGTGGCGTCTACTTACACAAAGTGATTGATGCCACAAAAACCTTAAAAACCCAAGATGACGTTTTGATGGATAGTGAATAAGTAAATGATGAAGTACAAATTAATTCGTGAACAAAACCCTGATTCCGCAAAAAAGAGTCTTTGTTCTGATAATCTGGGTAAGTCTGTAGAGAGTTTAAAGAAATACCGACTTTGTTTCTTTTGAAAAGATCATGAAGTGAACTCCCTGCCTCCCTGTGTGTGTGTTTGTGTGTGTGTTTGTGTGTGTTTGTGTGTTCAGCTCGTTTCACAGAGGTGTTAACCCACTTAAAATCGTTCTTTTCCTGTGATGACCTAAGTGCTGTTTCAGTGGCTCCTGCAGCCTGCCAAGTAAAGAATAATTAGGAAACTGTTTTATAAGTCTATATATCTGCATGAATAAGTGTCGAGTGTGTGTTTATAAGTCGGCGTTTGGGTGCACACACACACACACACACACACGTGCAGGCAGGCGTGCGCACACATCGGCCCCCAGCTTGCCCGTGATTTATAAAGCCATCAACCCGCAAGAGCTCCGGCTTCTTCCTCACACAGCCTCCGGGGTGGAGGCGATTCTTAGGAATAACACAGCAGCAAATGGTCTGAAACCTGCCATCAGTCTCCCAGCAGATCACACACACACAGCAACACACACACACACACACACACACACACACACACACACACACACTGCACAGCCACCACTGTCAGGCTTCATTTAAACCCACTCCCCCCCCCAGGAGGAAGTCCCCATGGTTTGTTTATTTGTCAGAAAAAGCAGAAACAACTTCAGGAGTCCCGCTGCAGATTAACCGCAGCTCTAAATATTTGACGTTTCATTATTTGAAGAAGATTAAGGTATAAAATAAACTCGTAGCACTGTCCTCTGTCTTGCAAAATCATTCGTAGCCTAAACATGGAAATACTGACGCCCCGGTGCGACGGCTGGTGATGCAGTTGATGGATGAGCCTGCTCGGTGGCACGCTCTTCAAAAAGCAAGGTTCCAATGTGGCGGCTTTGAAGTTTCTTTTCTTGCAATGTTTTGTTTTGTCCGAGTTTGACCTCCTGTCTTCTGAACCTGGGATGGAAATAGGGGTGGGAATTGGCAAAAATGTGACGATTCAATAGTATTGCGATATTTGGGCCACGATTCAATAGTATTGCGATTCTGCGATATATTGCGATACTGCAAGTATTGCGATTCGATTCTGCGATATATTGCGATTCATGTCCCCCATATTATTCAAAGGCATTACAAAAAATGAGGGAAATAAGACTGCTCAACTCACTTCAAGAGTCACATTTAATTCTGTGAACAACATTGTCTTCTACACATTAACTGAAGTGTAAAAACTCAGAAAGGGTAGTGCAAAAACTTTGTCATGCAATATTCAGGACACAGGACCTTTGTAATTATTTTCTGAATAGGAGACCTCTCACATGAACACTGAGCTCAATCATATAAATAAGAGTAACCTAGAGCTTCAATCAGATTGAGACCTGCAAGGTCATGACCCAAAATGTTAAATTCATTTGGGAATATTGGCATTTTTGTTCAGAAAAAGGAGTTGGTCAACATGCTCAGATGTTAAAGTGCTCCTCTGGGCCGTTACTATATCTCCTGCAGTGGAGAACATCCTTTCCTCATACACACTAGGTATCTTTTAAACTCTGAAACTCTCCTCGTCATGCTTTGCCAGCCAGGGGCTGTTACATATATAATTGTAAATAAATATTAATATTTTTTTTTTTAAATATTGCAATACTTTGTGCTACAGTATCGATATAATCGCGGGCGCAAAATATCGCGATACTGAACAGAATCGATTTTTTCCCCCAGCACTAGATGGAAAGCTCTGCCTCCATGCAACACGTATACATCTTTACGTTCTCATGCTGTATGTTGTTTTTTTTGGTGATGTGCTGCTATAAAAGTTGCAGGAAGGGTTTTATTTATTCAGCTCCCAGACGTCTGAGGCCTGTCCTGCAGCCTCTTAACATCATTTTTCTATTTGTCAACATCCTTCCTCTGTCCGGTGAGCACAGAGGAACAGCCCGAGGGCGTCCTGCTCCTGTGTGTGTGTGTGTGTGTGTGTGTGTGTGTCCTTGTACCTGGAAGGACGGAGATAAACATGATTTATGGACATCCATGATGAAAAGATCATATCCAGGAAGAAGAAGGAACTTTCCGTCCCTTTCTCCTTCTTGTTTCAGTCCCACATTCAGGCCTCCTTTCCCAGCTCTAACCCCCCCCTCACTCCTGAGAGGTGGAGGCCTCCATCTTCTAAATGTTCCTCCACGTCTCCACTGCTGTGTAATGTATCAGCCTGAACCAGCCACACAGCCTCTTTTGAACCTCGCACACCAGACTCTCTCTTGGGGGGATAAAAGGTCATGGAAAACCTAATGAGCAGGTCTAATTGCTGCAGAGGAAATGGATTAATTGCGGCACTTAGGTGGTTAACGTGGGATCCAGGGCAGGTGAAGGGAGGGGGCTTGATGAAATTGGCAACTCAAGCATTTCCAACCCTGGGGTAGAAACCTCAAAATGGAAACAAGATCCCCAAAAAACCTAATGAGACCATTTTGAATATGAGTTTTCATACATGTCTACAGCCTCTGTTTTGTACCGGAAGCATAAAGTGACAGATTTTCCACTAGTTGGACCGTTATTAAAATAAAATGGGAAGCTCGTAGTTTCCTCGTTTCCCAGTGTGTCACACAATCTTTCTCTATGGAGCAGAAAGAGATGGGACTTGAAGTTCAATTCGATTTTGAGTTTAAAATGTCAGTCTCGACCTCTTGAGTGTGAATTGAATTAACTTAGATTTGATACAAGCAGATTTGATTCAGCTCATTTTTGTCTAAATTTGATTTTCTTTTTATGTTTTTCTCTAATTGCTGTTTCCAAAATCTATTTCCCTTCAGTTGGGCAAATAAAAATGTGCGGCTGTGTGGATAGAAGCTGCCGGTCTGGTTCATTTTGGTCAAGGCTTCCCTGCAGGGATGAAACTGTGGGATCTGGCAGAGGTGTGGTCACCGCTCTGAGCTCCCGGTGTTTTTAATGGACACCATCCGAGCAGTGGAGACTGTGGCCGCCTGCTCGCTGCTCATGGGGGGGAGGGTGATTTAGATGTAACAGGGGAAAATATAGGAAGATAAAGATGTAATTCAGAAGCTTGAGGGCTCGATTTGTCCCAATTGGTTCTGCAGACGTACGCAAGGACACACACATGCACGAATGTATTTATGCACGGGAGATGCTTGAGGTGCACATGTGACCGCTGCGAGCCGAGCAGTCCTCCGGCTCCCCAGCGCACAACCGTGTCCCGTCAGCAGAGGAGACTGTGGGGAAGATGTTTACTTTGGCCGGGTTGTGTGGAGCTGCAGTCCAGCCAGGCCGGCAGGGAGGCGGGCGGGCGGGGGGGCGCTGCTGCTGCTGCTGCTGACGGGCTCCATGATTCCCTCACCGAAGCTCATCCTACAGCTGCAGGAAAACACACACACAACTCTGCATTTAATGATTCACACTTTGTCCCAGTGGCTTGGAAACACGGGCAACATATATCTGTTTCCAGTGCAGTAATTTCACACTGCCAGACATCATAATGAACACCTAGCTGCTCGCACACGCCCCCTAACAACCTTTTCAAGTAACAACACTAATTCTGTACAACACTCCGCTCCATATACACTTACTTCACATCATATGTGATATGTGTTAATATAAACCGTATTGATATTGTATATCATTTCATACAATAATATTGTCTTTTGCACACTCTGTCTACATATTCTTACACTCATAGTATAATATATATTTATTATCTATTGTATAGTAAAATACTTATATTTATACCTCTCCTATATATCATATCATATTATATCATACTCTCTGTATATTATTTGTATATATAAGTCTATATACACATATTTATACATGTGTATATGTTATTATTATTATTATATTGACTATTATTACTATTATTACTATATATACTGTTGCTGCTGCCATTATTACTATATACTGCTATTATATTGGTATAATTACTATCATATATAAATATATATTATGTTATATTATATACTATATATACTGTACTATTTTTATTTACTGTCTAACAATAACATTACCATCATATCATCAGTACTATTACCATCATCTTGCCACTGCACCTTATCTACCTATTTATCTTGTGTTCTGTTTTTATTCTTTCTACCTCAATATTTTTTATTTTTTTATTTTATTCTATTGTATTGTATTTTATTGTATTCAAATATACCGCCTGCTATGACGACTCAATTTCCCTTCGGGGATGAATAAAGTAATCTATCTATCTATCTATCTATCTATCTATCTATCTATCTATCTATCTATCTATCTATCTATCTATCTATCTATCTATCTATCTATCTATCTATCTATCTATCTATCTATCTATCTATCTATCTATCTATCTATCTATCTATCTATCTATCTATCTATCTATCTATCTATCTATCTATCTATCTATCTATCTATCTATCTATCTATCTATCTATCTATCTAAATTATGAACCTGAATATGAGCGTCTCCTTTTAAAAAAATAAAACATATGAGGCACTGCCAGATTGGGTGTTTTTTCACCAGGCCAGTATCAAACATAAGAAAATGACCCAACTTTGAATACTTCAGCGCTTATGTCGGAGTGTTGGCTCTTGTTGCATCATTATACAGTACGTGGCTGCGACCCGGCCAATTAAGTATTTTACTGGGGTAAAACAAACCAAGAACCTGGCAGAAGGTGTGTTTAGAAACAGTCTTTGAGTTGGATACGCAGAAGGGAATGAAACGGCCCCTCTGACCGCTCCCTCGCCTCGTAACACAGGCCTGACTCTGCAGAAACCCTGGAATAACAGCCGCTGCTGGCACGGTCAGGACCACTGCTGCGAGAACACACACTGCACGTGACCTCCACCGGCCCGCGAGTGTCGGGGTGCTGCATTAATACTGGTTGTGGTTGGTTTCGGCCAATGCCCATGAAAGGTGTTGAGTGTGGTTGGTATAACATCATCTCTGCAACTCATTATTGGACAAACGTGTTCCTGTCCTTCGGTGCTGAAAGTTGGTGAAACCCACTCAGGGCGTGTTCTCTGGAAGACGGGATGGAGGTTTTTTTTGGCGTTGTACCGAGGGTTGCAAACGGGCGGAAAGTTTCCGGTAAATTTCCGGTAAGTTTCGATGATATTACTGGGGAAAATATATTAGCATGCTTATTGTGGATTGTCCATCTGTTCATCTAGCCTATTTCCATTCATTTATCCATCAATAAAAAAAAATAAATACAGACGATTCCAATTGATTGGCTAACTATTTCTATCTCTGGCATTGCATTAGTGTTTTTTTACAAACTTTTTTCTCATCTTATTCTACAGAACAATGCCACGTGCACTATCTCATGTGTGGAGGCATTTCACCCCATCCAATGTAGAAGGAAAGGCTGTGTACATTTGCAAATACTGTGCAAAGACCTATGTTAAGAATGACACAACGATGCAGAAGCATATAGTCAAGTGCCCAAAGTTTCCTCAGGTCTCAAATCAGCCTATGACACAACAAAATGTTTATATTTATGTCTGTATATGACAAGGTAAATACAGTTAGTATAAATTACCCACAACATTTCCAGTTTATTCCTGTTAATTCCCGTTTATTCCCGTTAATTCCCGTTAATTCCCATGGGAAGTTTCCAACTTTGAATATTCCCGGAATTTTGCAACCCTAGTTGTACCAGAGGTTGTGTGTCTGTGCTTTGCCAGCACGTTCAGTCGGCTGCAGCTGATGTCGACCCTTGCATCCTCTGGCGTTTGCCGGCAAGTTCGGTTCACGCAGGCGCCACTCGCAATACACACAGGCGAATAAAATCCGGTGAAATCACGTCCTGATTCGGTTGGTTCTCCCTCCCTCGGACACGTCCACGCTCAGTTTTATGTGCTGTGGGCACACATCACAAATCCCGTTTAATACCCAGTCGATGTGATCACTGGCCCTCGGGGGGGAAAAGTCTGTAAGGCCTTTAATCAGATTAAAATAAATCTTGAACAAAGTGGATTTGGAAAAAAACAAGGTGTTACATTCCCTTTTAAGTTCTCACAGCTCCTCCGACTTTCCCTCTCTCCCCTCTCACATGTTCCACTCACCTTCTCTGGACATCCAATCCAATCTCTCTCTCACGCTGCACAGTCTCTGTTAATCCTGTTTTATACACCGGAGCCACATGTTCACGTGGTGTTGGAATAATCGTAAGAATGACTTCCTGACCAGATGTTTTGACTCGTCTGTTTACAGATTAGTGAGTAAACACGATGAGGAAGCATCATGACAGCGCCTGCACTGATAAACCACCCAGGTGACTGGATGAAGCCTGATAGGATCAATGAGCCCTGAGAGTGATTAACTCAATTCTGAATGAGCATCATCACCTGCTGCCAACAGCTGAAGATAAGCAGAGATAATCTGATGCGTAGTGTAGCATCCAGAGGGGGACGGAGGAAGTAGCCTTTGCAGTACTCAGCTGAGTGTGTTATTCTCAACAACACTTTATCTCCGTTGTGTTGACAGTCTCGTGATGTCGTGGAAAATCAATCGATCTTCCATCCTGTTGGACTGGATACTGAGCCCTCAGTCCTATACGTGGCCTGTGTGTCATGTTATTGAGGCCATAGGTCTCAGCACTTCATATTTACACTGGTGTGTGTCTGGTGGGGGGGGGGGCTGCCTGCCAGTCTGATGATCATTTTGGGCTCTGCCGCTCCACCGCCGCTGCTCAAAGCCACTTGCGTCCCCGGGTCCAGTCCCAGCCGAAGGAATGTTCTGCGTTTGGCTCCGGGCTGTTTGTCTGCTTTACAAACGTCGGATAATGGGAGCGTGTAGTGAGGCCAACACAACACAAACACATGTAAACACGAGTAACAAACCTCCTTTAAAAAACAAGCACAAATGCACAAACACACAAACATCTCCCCTCTTGTCTGCTTGGCCCGTTTTCCCCTCGAATGAGCGACTGGGTCTTTGTTGGGCTGGAAACTGCAGAATCAGCAGAACTCAGGACGAGAAGTCGCTTTGCCAACTTCGCCGACTTCACCCAAACTGTAAACTGCGTACACTGCTGTGTGTTTGTGTGTCGCACGGCGGAAGGACAAGCTCTCCGCTCTTAATTTTTGCGATCCCATCGTTTTCATCATTTGTGAGCCGAGCGTGTTGAATGAATCATGATGGGGGGGGGGGGGGGCCGGGGGTGGAGGGGTAGTTGGTACTAATGCTTTCCAGTCTGTGGCTGGTTTCATTTTTCCCTCCTGCGGTGGACTCGGAAGGAGAGAGAGAGAGGGAGAGGGGAAAGGAGAGCGCAGAATCAGTATGTGTGTGTGTGTGTGTGTGTGTGTGTGTGTGTGTGTGTGTGTGTGTGTGTGTGTGTGTGTGTGTGTGTGTGTGTGTGTGTGTGTGTGTGTGTGTGTGTGTGTGTGTGTGTGTGTGTGTGTGTGTGTGTGTGTGTGTGTGTGTGTGTGTGTGTGTGTGTGTGTGTGTGTGTGTGAGGGACAGTCGGGGGGGGAGTCAAAGGGAGAAATTCCCAAAGCGTCTTAAACTGGAATTTGTACTTCTGCAAAGACAACTTTCAATGTCTCTCTTCAGATCCGTAGATCTACGCTGAGAGGAGACTTGTGGGTCATTGTTGTTGCTTCAGTCACA